>NC_135727.1:80657630-80698043 GCF_964656455.1 Halichoerus grypus
AGAGATAAAGTACAGAAAATTTATGTAAATAAATAATGGCTAAAAACTTTCCTAAACTACAGAAGGAAACAGACATCCAGGTCCAGAAAGCACAAAAAGCACCAAACAAGATGAACCCGAAAAGATCTACATCAGGACACATTATAATTGAAGTGTTAAAAATCTTTAACAGTCAAACATAGAGAATCTTAAAAGAAGCAAGAGAAAACAAATAACCCAGTAAGAAATGGGCAGAAGACATGAATAGACACTTTTCTAAAGACATCCAGATGGCTAACAGACACATGAAAAGATGCTAAGCATCACTCATCATCAGAGAAATACAAATCAAAACCACAATGAGATACCAGTTCACACCTGTCAGCATGCCTAAAATTAACAACACAAGAAAGAATGGGTGTTGGTGAAGATGTAGACAAAGGGGAACACTCTTGCCCTGTTGATGGGAATGTAAACTGGTGCAGTCACTCTGGAGAACGGTATGGAGGTTCCTCAAAATGTTAAAAATAGAACTACCCTACAATCCAGCAACTGCACTACTAAATATTTACCCAAAGGATACATAAATACAGATTCGAAGGGGCACATGCACCCCAATGTTTATAGCAGCATTATCAACAATAGCCAAATTATGGAGAGAGCCCAAATGTCCATTGGCTGATGATTGTATAAAGAAGATGTGGAATATATATACAATGGAGTATTACTCAGCATAAAAAAAAAATGAAATCTTGCTATTTCCAATGACATGGGTGGAGCTAGAGTGTATAATGCTAAGTGAAACAAGCCAGTCAGTGAAAGATAAATACCATATGATTTCAGTGATATATGGAATTTAAGAAAGAAAACAGATGAACATAAGGGAAGGGGGAAAAGAAAAAGACAGAGAGAAAGAAACAAGCCATAGGAGACTCTTAACTATAGAGAACAACCTGATGGTTGATGGAGGGAGGAGAGTGGGGGATAAGCTAGATAGGTGATGGGTATTAAGGAAGGCACTTGTGATTAATACTGGATGTACACAAATGATGAATCACTGAATTCTATTCCAGAAACTGATTTTGTACTGTATGTTAACTACCTAAAATGTAAATTAAAAAATTAATAAAAATAAACAAAATAAAATAAAATAATAAAAGTGAAAAGGCAACAGCAAAAAAAAAACAGCTAGTTATGTATGAAGGAATCATCATAACACTATCAGGTAACATTTCGGCAGAAACTTTGCAGCCCAGAAGAGAGTGGCAGGATATATTCAAAGTGTTGAAAGAAAGAAAATACTTACAACCAAGAATAATCTAGCTGGCAAGGTTATCATTCAGAATTGGAGAGATATATCTTCCCAGTCAAGCAAAAGCTAAAGGAGTCCGTTACCAGGATACCAATCTTACAATAAATGTTAAAGGGACTTCTTTAAGTGGAAAGGGAGACCATAATTAAATAAGATAATATATGAAAGAAAAGTCTCAATTGTAAAGGCAATTATTATTTTATTATAATAAAAGTACTTCATTAACCACTTATAAAGCTACTATGAAAGTTAAAAAAACTAAAGTACTAAAACCAACTGTAACCACAATAATTAGTTAAAGGATACACAAAATAGGGCGCCTGGGTGGCTCAGTAGGTTGAGTGTCTGCCTTTGGCTCATGTCATGATCCCGGTGTCCTGGGATCAAGACCCACATCAGGTTCCCTGCTCAGCAGGGAGTTTGCTTCTCCCTCTCCCTCTGCCCCTCCCCACTGCTTGTGTGCACTCTCTCTGTCTCTCAAATGAGTAAATGAAATCTTTTTAAAAAGGATACACAAGGGGCGCCTGGGTGGCTCAGTCAGTTAAGTGTCTGCCTTCAGCTCAGGTCATGATCCCAGGGTCCTGGGATCGAGCCCCACATCAGGCTCCCTGCTCTGCGGGAAGCCTGCTTCTCCCTCTCCCACTCCCCCTGCTTTTGTTCCCTCTCTTCCCGTCTCTCTCTCTGTCAAATAAATAAAATCTTTAAAAAAAAAAAAAAAAAAAAGGATACACAAAATAAAAAGAGGGCACCTGGGTGGCTCAGTCGTTAAGCGTCTGCCTTCAGCTCAGGTCATGATCTCAGGGTCCTGGGATAAAGCCCCACATCGGGCTCTCTGCTCCACAGGAAGACTGCTTCTCCCTCTCCCACCCCCTTGCTTGTGTTCCCTCTCGCTGTCTCTCTCTGTCAAAAAATAAATAAAAAATTAAAAAAATAAAATAAAATAAAAAGATGCAAAATATGACGTCAAAAACATGAAATGTGAGGAGGGAGCACAAATATAGTGCTTTTAGAATGCTTTCAAACTTAAGTGACTATCAACTTAAAACAGATTGCTACATATATAGGTTGCTATATATGAAGCTCATAGTACCCACAAATCAAAAACCTGTAACAAATAAATACACACAAAAAGTGAAAGGAATCCTACTATAACACTACAGAAAGTCAGTAACCCACAAGGGAAAAGAACAGGAAAAGAAGAAAGGAAAGGAAAAGAACTACAGAAACAACCAGAAAACAATTAACAAAATGGCATTAAGTACATATGTATTAATAATTACTTTAAATATAAATGTAATAAATTCCTCTATCAAAAGGCATAGGGTGGATTAAAAAAGAAAGACCCTTCTATATGCTGCCTACAACAGACTTACTTCAGACCTAAAACTGCACACAGACTGAAAGAGAAGGGATGAAAAAAAGATATCCCATGCAAAGGGAAATAAAAAGAAAGCTGAGGTAGCAATATTTTTTTTCAGAAAGAAAAACCTTTAAAACACAGACTGTAACAAAACACAAAGAGCAATATATAATAATAAAGGGTTCAATCCAACAAAAGGACATAACATTTATAAATGCTTATACCTCTAACATATAATCACTAAAATAAAGCATGTATTAAGAGACATAAAGGGAGAAATGAAGAGCTACACAATCATAGTGGGAGACCTTTATACCCCACTTACATAACTGGTTAGATCACTCCAACAGCAAATCAACAAGGAAATGTTAGCCTTAAATGACACAGTAGACCACATTGACTTAATATTTATATATAGAACACTCCATCCAAAAACAACAAAATTCACTTTCTTCTCAAGTGCAAATGGAACATTAACTGGAACAGATCACCTGTCAGATTCCAAAACAAGTCAATAAATGTTAAAAGATTGAAATCATATCAAGTATCTTTCTATACTGCAATAATATGAAACTAGGTATCAACTACAAGAAGATAAATGAAAAAACACAAACATGTGGAGACTAAACAACATGATATTAAACAACCAATGTGTCATCACAGAAATCAGAGAAAAAATTAAAAAAATACCTTGAGACAAATAAAAATGGAAATGCATTCCAAAATCTATGGGGTACAGAAAAAGCAATTCTAAGAGGGAAGTTCATAGCAATATAGGCCTACCTCTAGAAAAAAGTGAAATCTCAAATAAACAATCTAACCTTACACCAAAAGGTACTAGAAACAGAAGAATAAACACAATAAACACATCCCACAGTTAGTATAAGGAAGGGAATAATAAAGATCAAAGTGGAAACAAATGACACAGAAGAAAAAAACAATAGAAAAATCAATAAAAACTAACAACTTGTCCTTGGAAAAGATAAATTAATAAACCTTTGGGTAGATGCATCAAAGATAGAAAGAAAGAGAGAGAAAGAGAAGTAAGTTCAGGGGAAATGGTGGAATAGGAGAATCCTGTGCTTACCTTGACCCACAGACACACCAAGATAACATCTATGCGACTAACTCTGAAAACAACCTGAAGACTGGCAGAACAGACTTTCCACAGTTAATTGTTGAGAAGAGGCCACATCAAAAAGGAGAGGAGGGACAGAGATGAGGTTGGGAACCAAACCCCCATGGAGACTAACCACAAACTGGAGGAACATCATAAGCACAGAGAAATAAGAGGATCAGATCAAACATCAGGCATCCTTGGCACTGGGGAGAGAAATTTAAAAAGCAGCAAGACAAAAGAAAACAGTTACATACAAAAGAAACCCCATAAGGCTATCAGCTGATTTTTCAGGAGAAACTTAGTGGGCCAGAATGGAGAGGCATGATATAACCCAAAGTATTGAAAGGAAAAAAGAAACAAAAAACAAAAAACAAAAAAAAAACAAAAAAAAACAAAACTGCAACCGAGAACTCTACCCAGCAAGGTTATCATTCAAAACAGAAGAAGAGACAAAGAGTTTCCCAAACACAAGGTAAAGAAGTTGATCACTATTAAAACCAGCCTTACAAGAAATGTTAAAGAGAATTCTTTGAGTGGAAAGAAAGACCATATCTAAAAGAAAATTAGGAAAGGAAAAATTTTCAAGGTAAAAGCTAACATACAGTAAACTGAGTAAATTAATCACTTATAAAGTCAGATTGGAGGATAAAAATCAAAAGGAGAAAATCAATTATATCTACAAAAATCAGTCAAGGGAGAGACTGGGAAGATGGTGAAGTAACAGGATCCTCACCTCATCCCATGAACACACCAAGATAATAGGCACATCAGTGCAACTAACTCAGAAAACAACCCAAAGACTGGCAGAAGAGACATTCCACAGTTAATCGTAGAGAGGAGGCTACATCAAAAAGGGTAAGAGGGACAGAGATGAGGTTGGGAACCAAACCTGCAGCAAGACTAACCACAAAGGGGAGGGATACCACAAGCATGGAGAAGCGAGAGGATCAGACCTCACCAGGCATCCAACCATGGGGGATCTGCACTAAGAGGATGAGTCCCCATAACATTTGGCTTTGGAAATGAGTGGGATATAACTTTGTGCATTTTTACAATCAGGGAAAATTAACTCTGGGCACTTTAAAAATCAGTGGGCTTAGCTCCAAGAGAGCCATAGGGTGATTGGAAACTGGGTCCCTGCCCTTAAAGAAACAGCATAACAAACAACCATGCTAGATACAACATAGAAGCAGCAGTTTAAAAAGTGCCTGGGATATATGTGAAGATTTATTTACTAATTTCAGAACACATGCTGGAAAGACTTTGGCAAGAACAAAAGAGCTCTCAGGCTCCATTACTCCCCCTCCCTCCAACAATTAGATAAAAGGACATTTTAGGAAACCAGCACTCTCCACCTGTCTTGCTAATACTGAATGCCCTGCACCCATGTACTTCTGTGGATCCCTCCCCATCCAAACCACCCCACTCAGCAGACATTCCTCCAAAGAGACTCCTGCCACTGGCTACCATGACACCCAAAGTCCCAGCAGCTGAACCTTATAGCTGGCAGTATAGAAAGAGTGCCCTGCCAATCAACGATACTGCATCTCTAAGAAATAAACTGCGGACGGTAATCTAGTCTGACTGTTAGCACTGCTCACCAACAAAAATATATCAGGTACAACACAGGAAGAGAGCCCTGAAATTCAGTGTGACTGCAGCTCCAGCAGATGCACTGAGGGCAGGCACAGGAATTGACTGCCAGCCCCTCACCCAAGGAAAGCCTCTGGGGACACAGCAGGGAGAATACCCTGCGAGGTAGTGCTACTGTAGCCCAGGAAGACAGACTGAGGGTAGGCATGTGGTCTGACTGCTGACACCACACAACTACAAGCCAAGGGGGCCCCAAGCAGGCCCCTTAACAACATAAGGTAAAAACCCTGCCTGGTATACCCAAAACAGACAAAATGTACGATTGCAACTGACTGGACTGAAGGCAAACACAGCTCAGCTACAACAATAAGGCACATTATCCCACAAAGGAAACATACCTGGAGCAACTGGTTCTGGTGAACAGGGACATGGTATGGCAAGGCACAAGGCAACCTTTTTTCATAAGGCCACTAATTCCAATATCAGGAAATGTGGCTGACTTTCCTAATACATAGAAATAAAGAGTTAAACAAAATGAGGATGCAGAGGAATACATCCCAAATGAAAGAACAGAACAAAACCATAGTGGAGGGAGGCAAGATGGTGGAAGAGTAGGGGACCTCAATTCATCAGGTCCCTTGAATTTAGCTAGGTAAGTATCAAATCATTTTGAACACCTATGAATTCAACCTAAGATATAAGAAAAGAATTGCTGGAATTCTACAAGTGGAAAAGCAACCAATTTTACAAGGTAAGAGATGCAGAGAAGTGAATCTGAGGGGATATATGGGAAGACAAATGGTGTGGGGGGAAAAGGACTCTCTCTAAGCCAGCTACTGAAAAGTGATATAATGCCAGAGCGCAAAATAGGAACTTTTAGAAGTCTGCTCCTATGACAGACATCCCTGTCTGAAAGGTGCTCAGGTGGCGAAGTGGGGCAGAATCCTAAATGGGACAGTGTGGTCTCAGGATCCCTGAGGTCACACAAAGAAAGGGGGTGCCTGAGCTGGCAGAGTTCCCAAGCATTGGAGCAGGGAAATTGGCTAGTCACCAAGCCCGGGAGTGGGCTCTCAGCTAGGATTGCCATGAAACACAAACCAAGGCACGATCAGTCGACCACTATTCAACCGGGTTCCCTGCAAAGGGCAGAAACTCGGTAACCCTCCTCACTCCCCCAGGAGAATTGGCATTGGTGCACACTACAGGAATCTGCAGAGTTTGGCACACAAAAAAGTGAAGACGGCTTTTCCTTGAGGGTTTATTGAAGAGAAGGGGCCATGATCCTTCAGCTCCAGGGCTGGAGATCCATGTGTGGTCATTTTTATTTTCATCACCTAAAGCAGCATGGAAAGGCTTCAGGGAACAAACCCCACATAGAACAACCCGAAGCAGCGTACACTGAGCCCAGCCTCCTGGTAAGGGGCGGTACAACTCCACCCAGGCAAAGACACCTGAGAATCAGTGCAGCAGGCCCATCCCCCAGAAGACCAGCTGGAACATCAGGCAAATACCAAGTTTACGGAGCACACAGAACTACAAATCTCCACGATTAAGGGAAAATAGTATACAGAATTCAAAGTTTCTTCTCATAATTCTTTTATCTTTCTGTTTAAAATTTTCCTTTTTTTTCCTTTACACTTAGTTTATTTTACCAACTCTTTGTATTTAAGATTTTTTTAATTTATTTTTTTAAATTTATTCCTTTCTTTTTAGTTTCTGATGTAGTGTTCATTCATTCATTAGTTACATGTAACACCCACTGCTTATAAAATCACGTGCCCTCCTTAAGTCTTTTTAAAATTTCAGTTCTACATTTACATTTTATTCTTCATTTTTGGCTTCCTTTCACTGTATTCAAATTTATGGTTACATATATATATATAAAAGTTTTGCTTTCTTTACTATTTTGGCATATAGTGTCTTCTAGCAAACATACCAAAATACACCTAGGACAAGTGGATCACCTTGTTTTGTACACCTGGGAGATTATATTCTCTCCTTATTCCCTTTCTTTTTCTTTTTCTTTTCTGTTTTGGTTTCTGGTATCTTCGGATTTGTCTAGTGTGTATTTTGCTTGGCTTGTGGTTGATTTTTTTTTTTTTTTCTTCTCACTGGCTCATCCATTCTTCTCTGGGCAAAATGACTAGAAGGAGGAATTCACAACAAAAGCACCAGAGGTAATACTCTCTGCCACAAATCTAATCAATATGGATATAAGTGAAACGTCAGAGCTGGAATTCAGGATAACAATTAGAAAGTTGCTAACTGTGTTTGAAAAAAAGCATAAAAGACACTAGAGAATATTGTAGTGCAGAAATGAGATTACTCGGGGTAAAATTAAAAATGCTTTAACCTAGATACAGCCTAAAATGAATGCTCTAACAGATAGGGCAAATAAGGCAGAAGAGAGTCAGTGACATAGAAGACAAAATGATGGAAAGGAGGGAAACTAAGGAAAAGAGAGGAAAACAACTAATGGGCTATGAGGGGAGGCTTCGTGAAATCACTAATACCTTAAAGTGAAACAATATTAGAATTATTGCGGTCCATAGAGGAAAAAGATAGAGAGAGGGCCAGAAGGTATATATGAACAAACCATAGCTGAGAACTTCCCTAAACTGGGGAAAGAAACTGGCATTCAGGTCCAGGAGGTAGAGAGATTCTACCTCAAAATCAATAAATATAGATTAACACCCTGACATATAATATAGAAGCTTGCAAATTTCAGAGATAAAGAGAAAATCCTGAAAGCAGCTCGAGGCAAGAGCTCCTTAACCTACAGTGGTAGAAACATTAGATTGGTAGCAGACCCATCCACAGAGACCTGGCAGGCCAGGAAGGGCTGGCATGATATATTGAGGGCACTAAATGAGAAAAACATTCAGCCCAGATTACTTTATCCAGCAAGGCTATCATTCAGAATGGAAGGAGAATTAAAGACCTTCCAGGACAAACAGAAATTAAAAGAATTTGTGATCATTAAACTAGCCCTGCAAGAAATATTAAAGGGAATCCTGTAAGTGAAGAGGGAGCCCAAGATTAACATAGACCAGGAAAAAAAAGAGACAATCTACAGAAACAGGGACTTTACAGGTAATACAATAGCACTAAATTCATATCTTCAATAGTTACTCTGAATGTAAATGAGCTAAATGCTCCAGTAAAAGACACAGGGTATCAGATTGCATAAAAAAGCAAGACCCATCCATATGTGGTCTACAAGAGACTCATTTTAGACCTAAAGACACCTCTAGATTGAAAGTAAATAACCATTTATCATGCTAGGGGACATCAAAAGAAAGCTGGGGTAGCAATCTTCATGACAGACAAATTAGATTTTGAACCAAAGGCTGTACTAAGGGATGGAGAGGGACACTATATCATACTTAAAGTGTCTCTCAAACAAGAAGACCTAACAATTATAAATATTTATGCACCTAATTGGGGAGCAGCCAATCATACCAACTAATTAATAATCAAATTAAAGAAACACATTGAGGATAATAATACAATAATAGTAGGGGACTTCAACATCCCTCTCACAGCAATGGACAGATCATCTAAACAGAAGATCAACAAGGCAACAAGAGCTTTGAATGACACACTGGACCACATGGACTTCACAGATATATACAGAGCATTCCATCCTAAAGCAACAGAATACACATTCTTCTCAAGTGCACATGGAACATTCTCCAGAACAGATCACATACTGGGTCACAAATCAGGTCTCAGCTGATAGCAAAGGATTGAGATTATTCCCTGTGTATTTTCAGACCACAATGCTTTGGAACGTGAACTCAATCACAGGAGGAAATTTGGAAGGAACTCAAACACGTGGAGCTTAAAGAGCATCCTACTAAAGAATGAACAGATCAATCAGGAAATTAAAGAAGAATTTAAAAACTTCATGGGAACAAATGAAAATGAAAACACAACTGTTTAAAACTTTTGGGATGCAGCAAAGGCACTCCTAAGAGTGGAGCACATTGCAATGCAAGCCTCTATCAAAAAATTAGAAAGATCTCAAGTACACAAGCTAATTTTACGCCTAAAGAACTGCAGAAAGAACATCAAATAAAGCTTAAACCAAGGAGAAGGCAAATAATCAAGAGTAGAGCAGAAATCAATGAAATAGAAACCAAAAGAACAGTAGAACATATCAATGAAAGTAGAAGCTGGTTCTTAGCAAGAATTAATAAGAGCAATAAACCCCCAGCCAGACTTATCAAAAAGAAAATAGAAAGGACCGAAATTAATAAAATAATGAGTGAAAGAGGAAAGATCACAAACACCAAGGAAATACAATTTTAAGAACATATTGTGAACAACTATATACCAACAAAATGGGCAATCTGGAAGAAATGGATGCAGTCCTGGAAATCTATAAAATACCAAAACTGAAACAGGAAGGAAGAGAAAACGTGAACAGACCCATAACAAGCAAGAAAATTGAAGCAGTAATCAAACATCTCCCAGAAACAAGAGTCCAGGGCCAGATGACTTCCCAGGGGAATTCTACCAAACATTTAAAGAAGTACTAGTACCTATTCTTCTGATGCTGTTTCAGAAAATGGAAAGGGAAGAAAAACTTCCAAACTCATTCTATGAGGCCAGCATTACCTTAACTCCAAAACCAAAAAAAGACCCCACCAAAAAGGAGAATTCCAGACCAATATCCCTGATGAACATGGATGCCAAAATTCTCACTAAGATGCTAGCCAAGAGGACCCAACTGTACGTTAAAAGGATATTCACCACAACCAAGTGGGATTTATTCCTGGGCTGCAAGGGTGGTTCAGCATTTGCAAATCAATCAACGTTATACATGTCATTAATAAAAGAAAGGACAAGAACCATATGATCCCAACTGATAGAGAAAACACATTTGACAAAAACATCATCCTTTCTTGATTAAAACTCTCCACAGTGTAGGGATAGATGCAACATAGGAATATCATAAAAGCCATCTATGAAAAGCCCATAGCGAGTATCATTCTCAATGGGGAAAAACTGAGAGCTTTTCCCCTAAGGTCAGGAACATGACAGGGATGCCCAATCTCCCCACTGTTCCTTAACATAGTACTAGAAGTCCTAGCCTCAGCAGTCAGACAACAAAAAGAAATAAAAGGCATTCAAATAGGCAAAGAAATTAATTTCTCATTCTTTGCAGAAGACATGACATTTTACGTGGAAAATCCAAATACTCCACCCCAAAATTGCTAGAACTCATAAAGCAATTCAGCGATGTGGCATGATATAAAATCAATGCACAGAAATCAGTTGCATTTCTATACACCAACATTGAAAGAAAGAGAAATTAAGGAAGAAATCCCAGTTATAACTGGACCAAAAAACATAAGATACCTAAAAATAAACCAAACCAAAAAGGTAAAGGATCTGTACTCCAAAAACTACAGAACACTTATGAATGAAATTGAGGAAGAAACAAAGAGATGGAAAAGCATTCCATGATCATGGATTGGAAGAATAAAAATTGTAAAAATGTCTATGCTACCCAGAGCAATCTACACATTCAATGCAATCCCTATAAAATACCATCAACATTTGTCACAGAGCTGGAAGAAATATTCCTAAAATTTGTATGGAACCAGAAATGACCCCAAATAGCCAGAGGAATGTTGAAAAAGAAAACCAAAGCAGGTGGCATCACAATGTGTGACTTTAAGTTATTTTAGAAAACTGTAATCATCAAGACAGTATTATACTGGCACAAAAACAGACACATAGATCAATGGAACAGAATAGAGAACTCAGAAATGGACCTTCAGCTCTATCCTCAACTAATCTTTGACAAAGCAAGAAAGAATATCCAATGGAAAAAGGACAGTCTCTTCAACAAATGGTGCTGGGAAAATTGGACAGCCACATGCAGAATGAAAATAGACCATTTTCTTCCACCATACACAAAAATAAACTCAAAATGGATGAAAGACCTAAATGTGAGATAGGATCCATTAAAATCCTAGAGGAAAACACAGGCAGCAACCTCTTTGACCTCGGCCACAGCAACTTCTTGCTAGACACGTCTCCAAAGGGAAGGGAAACAAAAGCAAAAATGAACTATTGGACTTCAAGATGTAAAGCACAGCACAGGAAACACTCAACAAAACTAAAAGGCAACCTACGTAATGGGAGAAGGTATTTACAAATGACATATCAGATAAAGGTCTAATATCCAAAATCTATAAAGAACATATCAAACTCAACACTCAAAAAACAACGAATCCAGTCAAAACATGGGCAGAAGACATGAACAATAATTTTTCTAAAG
Source organism: Halichoerus grypus (assembly GCF_964656455.1). NCBI lineage: Eukaryota > Metazoa > Chordata > Mammalia > Carnivora > Phocidae > Halichoerus > Halichoerus grypus. The sequence goes on from NC_135727.1 coordinate 80,669,290, forward strand.
AACACATACAAATGGCCAACAGGTATATGAAAAAATGACATCACTTGTTATCAGGGAAATACAAATCAAAACTCCAATGAGATACCACCTCTCACCAGTCAGAATGGCTAAAATTAACAAGACAGGGAACATCAAATGTTGGTGAGGATGTGGAGAAAGAGGAACACTTTTACACTGTGGGTATACAGGCTGGTACAACCACTCTGGAAAACAGTATGGAGGTTCCTCAAGAAGCAAATGCACTACTAGGTATGTACTGCAAAGACACAAATGTTGTGATCTGAAGGGGCACCTGCACCCCAATGTTCATAGCAGCAATATACACAATAACCAAACTATGTAAAGAGCTGAGATGTCCATCGGCAGATGAATGGATAAAGATATATATATATAAATATATATATATATATATATATATATATATATATATATATAAATGGAATGTTACTCAGGCATCCAAAAGGATGAATACTTACAATTTACATTGATGTGGATGGAACTGGAGGGTATTATGCTGAGTGAAATAAGTCAATCAGAGAAATACAATTATCATATGGTTTCACTCATATGTGGAATATAAGAAACACCACAGAGGATCATAGGTGAAGGGAGGGAAAACTGAATGGGAAATCATCAGAGAGGGCGAAAAACCATGACAGACTCCTAACTATAGGCAACAAACTGAGGGTTGCTGGAGGGGAGGTAAGTGTGGGGATTGGGTAATTGGGTGATTGGCATTAAGAAGGGTACGTGAGGTGATGAGCACTGGATGTTATATGCAACTGATGAATTACTGAATCTAATGATGTAGTATATGTTGGTTAATTCAGTCTAAATTAAAAAAAAAAGATAGCAAAAGAGTTAAATGAAATGGAGTTAAGCAATATGTCTGAAGAAAAATTCAAAGTAATAGTCATAAGTATACTCACTGGACTTGAAAAAAGATAAAAGGATCTCAGTGAGACCTTCAAGAAAAAGATAGAAAATATAAGACAGAGCCAGTCAGAGATGAAAGACATAATTACTGAAATAAAAAATATACTAGAGGGAATCAATAGCAGATTAGAAGAAGTGTGAGAGTGGATCAACTACCTAGGATACAGGATAATGGAAAGCAACCAAGATGAATGGCAAAAGGAAAAAAAAATAATAAAGAATGAGAATAAGTTAAGGGACCTCAGTAATATCATGAAGCATAATAACATTAACATTATAGGGCTCCCAGAAAAAGAAGAACGAGAGAAAGGGGCAGAAAATTTATTTGAAGAAATGATAGCTGAAAATTTCCCTTATCTAAGGAAGGATACAGACACACTGTTGCAAGAAGCACAGAGAGCCCCAACAAAATGAACCCAAAGAGGTCTACATCAAGCAGAGAAAGACAATTATCACATGGTGTCACTCATATGTGGACCATAAGGAATAATGCAGAGGACCACAGGGGGAGGGAAAACTGAATGGGAAGAAATCAGAGAGGGAGACAAACCATGAGAGAGAGACTCTGGACTCCAGGAAACAAACTGAGGGTTACAGAAGGGAGGGGGTTGGGGGACAGGGTAACTGGGTGATGGGTATTAAGGAGGGCATGTGTGGTAATAAGCACTGGGTATTATACACAACTAATGAATCATTGAACACCACATCAAAAACTAATGATGTACTATATGTTGGCTAACAACATAAAAATAAATAAATAAATAAACAAAAAGCTGGAAAAAAAGACACATAATAAAATGACAAAAAGTAGTGATAAAGAGATAATTTTAAAAACAAAAAGATGAAAGAAAACTGTTACATACAAGAGATACCCCACAAGGTTGTTAGCTAAGTTTTTTTAGGAGAGCTTTTGCTGACCAGGAGTGGAATGATATAATCAACATACTGAAAGAGAACAAAGCTTGCAACCAAGGATACTCTACCTACAAAGGTTATCATTCAGAATAAAAGGAGAGATACAAATTCTCCTATACAGCTGCCATCTTGTGTCCCCGCGTGTGTGCACCTAATCTCAGCTGGTCCGCCTGAGACCCCCTGAGTGCCAACCCTATTCCCCCGTGCAGTCCCATTTCCGCTCCAATAAGATGAAAGAAACTATCATAAACCAGGAGAAACTCGCCAAACTGCAAGCACAAGTGCGCATTGGTGGGAAAGGAACTGCTCACCGATGGTTCATAGAACGGCTACAGCAGAAGATAAAAAACTTCAGTTCTCCTTAAAGAAGTTAGGAGTAAAGAATATCTCTGGTATTGAAGAAGTGAATATGGTCACAAACCAAGGAGCAGTGATCCACTTTAACAACCCCAAAGTTCAGGCGTCGCTGGCCGGGACACTTTCACCATTCAGGCCATGCTGAGACAAAGCAGCTGACAGAAATGCTACCCAGTATCTTAAACCAACTCGGTGCAGGCAGTCTGACTAGTTTAAGAAGACTGGCTGAAGCTCTGCCCAAACAATCTGTGGATGGAAAAGCACCACTTGCTCCTGGAGAGGATGATGATGATGAAGTTCCAGATCTTGTGGAGAATTTTGATGAAGCTTCCAAGAATGAACCAAACTGAATTGGGTCAACTTCTGAAGAAGAAAAAAACTTGAAGAAGTTACTGGGAGCTGCTCTTTTATATTATGACTGCTTTTTAAAATTTTGTTCATGGATCTGATAAAATCTAGATCTCTAATATTTTTAAGCCCAAGCCCCTTGGACACTGCAGATCTTTTCAGTTTTTGATTATACACAATTCCTTCTTTGCAGCTAATTAAGCTGAAGAAGCCTGGGAATAAAGTTTGAAACAAGGTTAATAAAGTTCTTTGCCTAGGAAAAAAAAATTCTCCCATACAAACAGAAGTTAAAGTTCATCACCACTAAACCAGCCTTACAATAAATGTTACAGGGAATTCTTTGAGTTCAAAGAAAAGGCCATAATTAGGAGAAAGAAAATTATGAAAGGAAGATATTTGACAGGTTAATGCAAACATATAATAAAAGTAGTAAATAAATCAGTTATAAAAGCAGTATGTAGGTTAAAGCGCAAAAACTGTAAAATAAATTAGAACTATAAATATTTGGGGTGCCTGGGTGGCTCAGTCAGTTAAGCATCAGCCTTTGGCTCCAGTCATGATCCCAGGGTTCCGAGATCGAGCCCCGCATTGAGCTCCCCCATTCAGCAGAGAGCCTGTTTCTCCCTCTCCCTCCGCTGCTCCCCCTGCTTATGCTCACTCTCTCTCTCTGTCAAATAAATAAAATCTCTTAAAAAAAGAACTATAAATATCAGTCGAGGAATTCACAAAGGAAAATGTAAAGTATGACACAATATGCATAAAACATGGGGGAAGGAGTAAAAAGTTAGTGCTTTTAGAATGAGTTGAAACCCATCAACTTAATATAGACTGCTGTATGCATAAACAATTATATATGATCATAATGGTAAACACAAATCAAAAACACATGCTATACAAAAAATAAAGAGAAAAGAATCCCAGCATGGCACTAATGAAAGCCATCAAACACAAGGGAAAAGTGCAACAGAAGAAAAAGGAACAGAAAAGAACTACAAAAAATACCAGAAATCAACAAAATGACAATGAGAACATACCTATCAGTAATTACTTTAAATGTAAATGAAGTAAATGCTCCAATCAAAAGATAGATAAAAATAAGAACCATGTGTATGCAGCCTACAAAAGACTCACTTCAGACCTAAAGACAAACACAGATTGAAAGTGAAGGGAAAGAAAAACTTTTACCATGCAAATGACAGCGAAAAGAAAAGAGGGGTAACAATACTTACATTGGACAAAATATACTTTAACACAAAGACTATAACAAGAGACACAAAAAGACACTATATAATGATAAAGGGAACAATACAATAAGAGGATATAACAATTATAAATATGCACTGAACATGGGAGCACCTGGATACATAAAGCAACTATTTGCAGATATGTAGGAAGAAATTGACAGAAACACAATCAGTACAGGACTTTAACATCCCACTTATATCAATGGATAGATCATCCAGACAGAAAATCAACAAGGAAAAAGTAGTTTTGAATGACACATTGGACAGATAGACCTAACAGAAAAATTCAGAACATTCTATCCCCAAACAACAGAATACACATTCCTTTCAAGTGTGCATGGCATATTCTGCAGAATAGATTACATGTTAGAACACAAAGCAAGTCTCAATAAATTAAAAAAGATTGAAATCTTATCATGTATCTTTTCCAATCACAATATGAAACTAAAAATTAATCACAAGACAAAATCTGGAAAGACACAAATACATGGGAGTATAAATAACATGCTATTAACAATGAAGGAGTCAACCAAGAAACAAAGAGGAAATTTAAAAAAAAAATACATAAAGACAAATGAAAATGAAAACATAATGATCCAAAATGTTTGGGATGAAGAAAAAGCTATCCTAAGAGGGAAGATTATAGCAATACAGGCCTACCTCAAGAAGCAAGAATAAAGTAAGTTCCTTCCTTCAATAAACAACCTAACCTTCCACCTAAAGGGGCTAGAAAAAGAACAAACGAAACACAAAGCCAGTAGAAGGAAAGAAATAAAGGTAAGAGCAGAAATAAATGAAATAGAGACAAAGAAAAAGAACAGAAGAATGAAACCAGGAGCTGGTTCTTTAAAAAGATAAACAAAATGGATAAATTTTTAGCCAGACTCATCAAGAAAAAAAGATAAATGACTCAAATAAAATGAGAAACAAAGGAGAGGAATTAACAACCAATGCCACAGAAATGCAAAGGGTTATAAGAAAACAGTGTGAAAAACTATCTGCCAACAAACTGGACAATCTAGAAGAAATGGATAAATTCCTAGAAACATACACACTACCAAAATTGAATCAGGAAGAAATAGAAATTTTGAACACACTGATAACTGGCAAAGAAATTGAGTCAGTAATCAAAAAATCCCAACAAACAAAAGTCCAGGGCTAGATGGCTTCACAGGCAAATTCTACCAAAGATTTAAAGAAGAGTTAATACCTATGCTTCTAAAACTATTCCAAAAAAATAGAAAAGGAAGGAACTTACAAATTCATTCTCTGAGGCCAGGATTACCCTAATACCAAAACCAGATAAAGACACTACTATAAAAGAGAACTACAGACCAATATCCCTGATGAAAATAGATGCAAAAATCCTCAACAAAGGGCGCCTGGGTGGCTCAGTCGTTAAGCATCTGCCTTCGGCTCAGGTCATGGTCCCGGGGTCCTGGGATCGAGTCCCGCATCGGGCTCCTTGCTCAGCGGGGCGCCTGCTTCTCCCTCTCCCACTCCCCCTGCTTGTGTCCCCTCTCTCGCTGTGTCTCTCTCTGTCGAATAAATGAATAGAATCTTTAAAAAAAAAAATCCTCAACAAAATACTAGCAAAGAGAATCCAACAATACATTAAAAACCATTTATGACAATCAAGTGGGATTTATTCCTGTGTTGCAAGGGTGGTCCCATATTCACAAATCAATCAACATGATACATTACCTCATTAGAGAAAGTATAAAAGCCATATGATCATTTCAGTAGACCCAGAAAAAGCATTTGAGAAACTACAACATCCATTCATGATAGAAGCCCTCAACAAAACAGGTTTAGAGGGAACACACTTCAACATAATTAACACCATACACGAAAAACCCACAGCTAATATCATCTTAAATGGAGAAAAACTGAGTGCTTTTCTTCTATGGTCAGGAACAAGACAAGGATGTCCACTCTCACCACTTGTATTCAACATAGTACTGTAAGTCCTAGCCACAGAAATCAGACAAAAATAAATAAAAGGCATCCAAATCAGTAAGGAAGAAATAAAATTCACCTTTTACAGACGACATGATACTATATATAGAAAACCTGAAAGACTCCACCAAAAAGCTGCTAGAACTGATAAATGAATTCAGTAAAATGGCATGATACAAAATTAATAACCAGAAATCAGTTCATCTCCATACACTAATAATGAAATAGAAGAAAGAGAAATTAAGAAAATAGTCCCATTTACAACTGCACTAAAAAATAATACCCAAGGATAAACATAACTAAATAGGTGAAAGACCTGTACTCTGAAAACTATAAAACACTGATGAAAGAAATTGAAAACACAAATGGAAAGATAGCCCATGCTCATGTATTGTAAGAATTAATATTGTTAAAATGGCCATACTACCAAAGCAATCTACAGATTCAATGCAATCCTTATCAAAATACCAATAGCACTGTTCATAAAACTACAAAAAATAATATTACAATTGGTACAGAACCACAAAAGAGGCTGAATAGCCAGTGAAAGCTTGACACAAAAGAACAATGCTGGATGTATCACAATCCCAGATTTCAAGATATACAACAAAGCTGTAGTAATCAAAACAGTATGATGGGGCACAAAAATAGACACATAGATCAATGGAAGAAATAAGAGAGTCTAGAAATAAACTTAGGTTTATACAGTTAATTAATCTATGAAAGGAGGGAGGAATATGCCATGCTAAAAAGATAGTCTTACTCAACAAACGGTCTTAGGAAAACGGGACAGCTACACCCAAATAAATGAAACTGGACCTCTTTCTTATATCATATACAAATATAAATCAAAATTTATTAAACATCTAAATGTGAGACCTGAAAGCATAAAAATCCTAGAAGAAAACATAGGCAGGAATCTCTTTGACTTTGGCCATTGAAACATTTTTATAGATATGTCTCTTTTGGCAAGGAAAATAAAGCAAAATTAAACTTTTGGGACTACACCAAAATAAAAAGCTTTTGCACAGTTAAGGATATCATCAACAAACAAGAAGACAACCTACTAAATGGAAGATGATATTTGCAATGATATATCCAATAGTGGGTTAATATCCAAAATACATAAAGAACTTATACAAGCCAACACCAAGAAAAAAAAATCCAATTTAAAAATAAGCAGAAACCCTGAGTAGACATTTTTCCAAAGAGGACATAGAGATGGCCAATAAACACAGGAAAGGGTGCTCAACATCACTAATAATCAGTTAAATGCAAATCAAAACCATAATGAGATTACCACCTTACATCTGCCAGGATGTTTAAAATCAAAAACACAAGAAATAACAAGTGTTGGTAAAGAATTAGAGAAAAAGAAACCCTCATACACAATTGGTGGTAATGCAAATTGGTGCAGCCACTGTGAAAAAACAGTATGGATGTTCCCCAAAAAAATTATAAATAAAATTATCATATGATCAATTAATTCCACTATGACTATTTACCCAAAGAAAACAAAAAGACTAATTGAAAAAGGTACATTCATCCCTATATTTATTGCAGCATTATTTACAATAACCAAGATATGGAAGCAACCCAAAGGTCCATCCATAAATGAATAGATAAAGATGTGATATACATCTGCAATGGAATATTGCTCAGCCATAAGAAAATGAGATATTGCCATTTGCAACAACATGATGGACCTAGGGGGTATAATGCTGTGTGAAATAAGTCAGTCAGAGAAAGACAAATACCACATGATTTCACTCATGCAGAATATAAGAAACCAAACAAATATATATATAAACAAAACAAATATAAGAAACAAAACAAGCAAAGAAAAAAAGAGACAAAAAACCCAGACTCTTAAATACATAGAACAAATTGGTGGTTTGCAGAGGGGAGGTCGCTAGGGGAATGGGTGAAATAGGTGAAAGGAGCTAAGTACATTTACTATGATGAGTACTGAGAAATGCATAGAATTGCTGAAGTGTTATATTGTGTACCTGAAACTAATATAATACTGTATGTTAATTATCCTTCAATAAAGAAATTAAATGGCTTAAAAACTTAAACATAGACTTGATCCTATAAAACTAGGAGAAAATGTAGGGGAAAAAACTCCTTAAGATTGGACTGGGCAATGATTTTTGGTGGGCACCAAAAGCGCAAGCAAAAAATACAAAAGTGGAACTATATCAAACTAAAAAGCTGTATAGCAAAAGTAGCAATGGAAAAAATGAAAAGGCAGCCTATGGCATTGGAGGAAATATTTGTAAACCATATATCAGACAAGGAGTAACAGCCAAAATATATAAAGTACAACTCATAACAGAAAAACAAATAATTCAATTTAAAAATGGGCAGAGAAGCTAAATAGATATTTTTCAAAAAAAGACATCTAGATGGCCTACAGATTTATGAAAAGATGCTTAATATCACTAATCATCAGAGAGATGCAAATCACAACCAACACAGGACATCACCCCACATCTGATGGAATGGCTACCATCAAGAAAACAAGAAATAGGGGCACCTGGGTGGTTAAGTTGGTTAAGCATCTGCCTTTGGCTCAGGTCATGATTCCGAGGTCCTGGGATTGAGCCAAGTGTCAAGCTCCCTGCTCAGGGGAGAGTCTGCTTCTCTTTCTCCCTCTTCCCCTCCCCCCAGCCCGTGCTCTCTTCTCCTCTCGCTCTCACTCTCTCTCTCTCAAATAAATAAATAATCTTAAAAAAAAGAAGACAAGAGATAAAAAGTGTTGGTGAGGATGTGGAGTAAAAGCAACCCTTTTACATTATAGATGGGAATGTAAATTTGTTCAGACACTATGGAAAATAGTATGGAAGTTCCTCCAAAAAATAAAAATAGAATTATCAGTAATTCCACTCTTGGGTGTACATCCAAAGAATATGAAAATGGGAGTCTGAAAAGATATATATGCTCTTACGCTTTTGCAATATTATTCACAATAGCCAAGATATGGAAACAACCTAAGTGTCTGTCAACAGATGAATGGATAAAAATTATATATGAATATTAGACAGCCATGAGAAAGAAGGAAAGCCTACCATTTGTGATGACATGAATGAACCTTGAGGACATTATGCTGAGATATGTTAAACAAAAAGACAAATACTGTATGATATCACGTATATTTGGAATCTAAAAAAGCTTAACTCAAGGAAAAAGAGTAAAATAAGGTCACCAGAGGCTGGCAGCGTGGGGGGATTGGGGACAAATTGTTTAAGGGTAAAAACTGGAAACTAGTAGATAAATAAAACCTGGCAAAGCTAACACACAGCATAATGATTACAGTCAATGGCATTGTATCATAAATTTAAAAGTTGCTAATAGATTAGATCTTAATTGTGCCCACCACCAAAAAAAAATAATTATGTAACATAATAGAGATGTTAGTTAACTCTATGGTAGTAATATTGCAACATATAAATATATCAAATCATGATGTTGTACACCTAAAACTTACACAATGTTATGTATCAATTTTATTTTGATAATGAAATTTAATAAAGATTATTGTAAGAATGAAAAAGGAGAAAAGAGGGGCGCCTGGGTGGCTCAGTCATTAGCGTCTGCCTTCGGCTCAGGTCATGATCTCAGGGTCCTGGGATTGAGCCCCACATCGGGCTCTCTGCTCTGCAGGAAGCCTGCTTCTCCCACTCCCACTCCCCTTGCTTGTGTTCCCTCTCTCACTGTGTGTCTCTCTCTGTCAAATAAATAAATAAAATCTTTTAAAAAAAAAGAAAATACCTTGAGACAAAAATTAAAACACAGCATACCAAAACATGTAAGATATAGCAAAAGCAGTACTAAGAGAATTGTATAGCAGTATACACTTACATTTAAAAAGAAGGAAGATTTCAAATCCTTCTTAATTTTACATCTCAAGAAACTAGAAAAGGAACACACCATATCCAAATCTAGCAGAAGGAAATAAACATCAGAGCAGTAATAAATGAAATAGAAAATAGAAAAAAAAAGTCAAGAGTTGATTCTTTTTAAATGAAAACAAAATTTAAAAACCACCAGCTAGATTAACTAAGGAAAATAGAAGACTCAAATTAAAAAAAAAAAAAGAAATGCAAGAGAAGATATTACAACTGTTGTCACATAAAAGATTATAAGAGACTACTATGAATAATTACACACCAACAAACTGGATAATCTAGAAGAAAAGGATAAATTCATAGAAACATACAACCTACCAAAATCTGAATAAGGAATTGAAAAATAAGCAGACCTGTATCTGGCTTTGGTATCAGGGTAATGATGGCCTCATAAAATGAGTTTGGAAGTGTTTACTCCTCTGATTTTTTGGGAACAATTTGAGAAAGATTAGTATTAGTTCTTTAATGTTTGGTAGAATTCATCCATGAAACCATCTGGTTCTGAGCTTTGTTGTTGTTGTTGTTGTTGTTGTTGGAACATTTTTGATTATTCATTTAATCTCCTTAGCCAGAAAAAAAAAAAAAACTATTAGAAGAAAGAAAATTACAGGTTAATATCCCTGATGAATACAGAGTCAAAATTCCTGAACATAGTACTAGTAAACCAAACTCAATAGTACCTTAAAAGGATCACACACCATGAAAAGGTGGGATTTAGCCCCAGATTCAAAGATAGTTTGACAGATAAAAATCAATCCATATGATACAACCACATTAACAGAACAAAGGGGAAAATTATATGATTATCTCAATAGATGTAGAAAAAGCATTTGACACATTTTAACACCAATTTATGATAAATAGCACTCAACAAATTAAGAATGGAAAGAAATTACCTCAGCATAATAAAGGCCATATATGAAAAACCCACAGTTAACACCATACTCAATAATAAAAACTGAAAACTTTTCCTCCAAGATCAGGAGCAAGGCAAGGATTCCAACTCACATCACTTCTATTCAACATAGTACTGAATTTTAGGATTTTTTTTATTTCTGTAAAAAATGCCATTGGAATTTTATTAGGGATTGCACTGAATCTGTAGCTTGCTTTTGGTAGTATGGACATTTGAACAATATTACGTATTCTAATCCATAAACATGGTATGTCTTTCCAATTATTTATGTCATCTTTAATTTCTAGTTAGAGCAATTAGGCAAGTAAAGGAAACTTAAAAGACATCCAAATTTAAACAGAAGTGAAATAAATCATCTCTGCTCACAAGTGACATGATCTAATATGCAGAAAATCCTAAAGATTACACACACACACATACACAAACACACACACAAATCCTAAACTTCAAACAGAACCAGAAAGTACCCCAAATAACAACAACAACAACAAAATGTTGAGCAAAAAGAACAAAGATGGAGCCCTCACACTTCCTGTTTTCAAAACATATTACAAAGCTAGAGCATAGTGCTAGCATAAAGACGGACATACAGTCCTAGGGAAAAGACTAGGGAGCCCAGAAATAAACGTATGCATATACAGTCAACTGATACTCAACACAGTGTTAATAATACACAATGGGGAAAGGACAGTCTCTTCAATAAATGGCATTGGAAATATGAATATCTACATGCAAAGGAATGAAATTGGACCCTTATACATCCATAAAAATCAAATCAAAGTGGATTAAATACATAAATGTAAGGCCTGAAACCATATAACTCCTAGAAGAAAACATAAAGAAAAAGCTTCAAAACATTGGTATTAGTAATTATTCCTTTGATATGACACCAAAAATGCAGGCAACAAAAGCAAAAATAGACAAATGAGAATATATAAAACTAAAATGCATCTTCACAGAAATACAAATTGAGAGTGAAAAGGCAACCTATGGAATGAGAAAAAATATTTGCAAACTATATTTCTGATCAGGGGTTAATTTCCAAAATATTAAGGAACTCCCACAATGCAATAGTAAAAATAAAAACAAAAATAAAACAATTTAAAAAACAAGGAAATGATGAATAAATATTTTTCCAAGGAAGACACAGAAATGGCCAACAGGTATATTAAAAGATAGTTAACATCACTAATTATCATGGAAATGCAAACCAAAACCTCAAGGTGATAGTACTTCACAACAGTTAGGATGGCCATTATTTAAAAAACAAAACAGAAAATTATTGTTAAGAATGTTTAGAGAAGAACCATGAGAGACGATGGACTCTGAAAAACAAACTGAGGGTTCTAGAGGGGAGGGGGGTGGGAGGATGGGTTAGCCTGGTGATGGGTATTGAGGAGGGCACGTTCTGCATGGAGCACTGGGTGTTATGCACAAACAATGAATCATGGAACACTATATCTAAAAGTAATGATGTAATGTATGGGGATTAACATAACAATAAAAAAAATTAAAAAAAAAAAGAATGTTTAGAAACTAGAACCCTTGGGGCACCTGGGTGGCTCAGTCAGTTAAGGGTCCAACTCTTGATTTCAGCTCAGGTCATGATCTCAGGGTCAGGAGATCAAGCCCCACGTCAGGCTCAGTGGGGAGTCTGCTTCTCTCTCCCTCTCCCTCTCCCTCTGCCACACCTAAAATAAATAAATAAATCTAAAAAAAAAAAAAAAACTACAGCCCTTGTGCCATGTTGGTGGGAATGTAAACATGGTGCAGTTGCTATAGAAAATTGCATGGAAGTTCCACAAAACTCTTTTAAAAACTATCATATTATCCTAAATAATAAATATGATCCTAAAAAAATAATAAATATGATCCTAAAAAATCATATGATCCTAAATAATAAATAACCCAGTTAAAAATGGGCAGCAAACATGAATAGACATTTTTTTTTCCCAAAAAAGACATACGGATGGCCAACATATACATGAAAAGACGTTTAACATCTCTCATCATAAGGGAAATATAAATCAAAACTACAATGAGATATCACCTCACACATGTCAGAATGGCTAAAATTAACAACAGAAGAAAAAACAGGTGTTGGCAAGAATACGGAGAAAGAGGAACACTCTTGCACTGTTGGTGGGAATGCAAACTGGTGCAGCCACTCTGGAAAACAGTACGGAGGTTCCTCAAAAGTTTAAAATAGAACTACCATACAACCCAGCAACTGCACTACTAGGTATTTATCCAAAGGATACAAAAATACAGATTTGAAGGGTTACATGCACCCCAATTTTTATAGCAGCATTATCAACAATAGCCAAGTATGGAAAGAGCCCAAATGTCCATCAACTGATGAATGGATAAAGATGTAGTGTGTGTGTGTGTGTGTGTGTGTGTGTGTGTGTGTGTGTGTGTGTGTAAAAAATGGAATGTTACTCAGCCATAACAAAGAATGAAATCTTGTTATTTGCAATGACATGGATGGAGCTATAGAGTATTATGCTAAGCAAAATAAGTCAGAGAAAGACAAATACCATATGATTTCACTCGTATGTGGAATTTAAGAAACAGAACAGATGAACATAGTGGGGTAAAGAGGCAAACCAGGAAACAGACTCTTAAATATAGAGAACAAACTGAGGGTTACTGGAGGGGAAGTGGGTGGGAGGATGGGTTAAATAGGTGATGGTGATTAAGGACAGTGCTTGTGATGAGCACCAGGTGTTGTAGGTAAGTGCTGAATCACCGAATTCTAAACCTGAAACTAATATTACACTGTATGTTAAGTAGCTGGAATTTAAATAAAAACTTGGGGAAAAAGAGTAATTAAATCCCTAAAGAAAAAGAAAAAGATCTACCGTATGATCCAACAATCCCACTTCTGGGTATTTATCCAAAAGTATTGAAAATAGGATCTCCAAAAAATATTTGCATTCCTATGTTCATTGCATATTATTTACAATAGACAAGGGGTGGAGAAAACTTAAATGTCCATTGACAGATAAGTAGATAAAGAAAATGTGGTAGATACATACAATTGAATATTATTCAGCCTTAAAAAAGAAGGAACTGCTGTTACATGCTACGACAGATATATCTTGAGGACATTACATTAAGTGAAATAAGCCAGTCACAAAAAGACAAATACTGAATAATTTCACTTGTATGAGGTATCTAAAGTAGTAAGACTCATAGAAGCAGAAAGTACAATGGTATTTGCCAAAGGCTGGGGGGATGGAGAAATGAGGAGTTCTTGTTTAATGGGTATAGAATTTGTCACGCAAGAGGATAAAGTTCTAGAGATCTCCTGTAGAATAACACTCTACTTAACACTTAAATTTTTGTTAAAAGAGTAAATCTCATATTATATGTATTTACCACAATAAAAAAAGTGGAAGACATAGCCCTAACATATCAATAATTATTTTAATATGTAAATAGTCCAAATGCACCAATTTAAAGACAGAGATTGGCATAGTGGATAAAAACAATATGGTCCAGTATATGTTGTCTACAAGAAATTCACTTCAAACATAAAAACATGTGTAGACTAAAAGTAAATGGATAAAAAAAGATATACCACTGAAACAGATTTTTAAAAAAAATCACTTCCCCATAAAGTACACTTCAGAGCGAAGAAAGTTACAAGGGATAAAGAGGAACGTAACACAACATTCATGAAATAACATAATTATAGTGATAGAGAACAGATTAGAGATGAGAGTTTAGGGAAGGGGGCAAAGGAGGTGAGTGTGGCTCAGTTTGATTAGTTAAGAATTCCAGAGAGCTAAATTTTTATTCTAGTTGATCTAATGACTTTTGTGTTATTGCTTCCTTTGCTCTTACTCCTAAGATCTAGGATCTATCAGTGAGGAACATTGAGTTACACAGTAGAGGCGAATTATCACTACTGTAATAGGCATTAAACAAAGAACTAGCTTTTTCCCCTCCCAAAAGAACACCAATAATAAGCCTCCAACAACCCTATTATTACATGCAGTTGCACTCTGTCCTGGTTAATTTGACATTTATTCTGGTTTCTTGTTAGAAGAATTTCATTCCATGATATCAGCAATGGTTTTTAGAACTTTTTGCATCGTCACATAAATAAAACGAAACTATATCAATATGCATGCATACATTATATGATTATTAATTCAAAACTAAAGAAAAGGAGGGGTGCCTGGGTGGCTCCATCAGTTAAGTATCTGCCTTCAGCTTAGGTCACGATCCCAGAGTCCTGGGATCGAGCCCTGCATCAGGCTCCCTGCTCAGCGGGGAGTCTTCTTCTCCCTCTTCCTATGCCCCTCTCCCCCATGCTCTCTCTCCCACTCTCAAATAAATAACTAAAATCTTAAAAAAAAAAAAAAAAAAAAACTAGCGAAAAGGAGGTCCTGAAATTTTACTACTTTCAGAGTTGTTGGACCACCATTAACAGATCAAGACTACCAAGACTACTCAGTGTAGGGGTGCCTGGGTGGCTCAGCCACTTAAGCATCTGCCTTCCGCCCAGGTCATGATCTCAGGGTCCTGGTTCGAGCCCAGAGGTGAGCTCCGCACTCAGTGGGGAGCATGCTTCTCCCTCTCTGCCTGCCGCTCCCCCTGCTTGTGCGCTCGCACTCTCGGTCAAATAAATAAATAAAACCTTCTTTAAAAAGACAACTCAGTGTAATTTTTTTATAAAGATTTTATTTATTTATTTGTCTGAGAGAGAGTGAGCACAAGCAGGGAGAGGTGCAGGTAGAGGGAGAAACAGGCTCCCCACTAAGCAAGGAACCCGATGCAGGACTCAATCCCAGGATCCTGGGATCATGACCTGAGCCAAAGGCAGCTGCTTAATGGACTGAACCACCCAGGTGTCCCTCAGTGTAACTTTCAATGCACACTTATTTCACTTTCTTATGCTGACAAAATGATAAGAAGAATTTAAGTGCACAGAATTTACATGCAAATAATATTGTTATTACAGTTTTTAAAACATCTGAGAGCAGTTCATCATAACTGTTGTCCCAATTTTGCTTACATTACTAACTGATGTTCAAATCCCTTTTCTTGTAAACAGCCCAATTCAATTAATAATCTAATCCTTGTATGCTCAATGCAGCACTTAGAAGACATTTTAAAATACATAAAACCTAGTGGTGCATGCCTTCTTTCCTCTTAGCAGTTATTTTAACTCAGTATCAGTGCTTTTGTTACAGGAAGTTAGTTAGGTTCTAACAGGAGGCCTGGAGGACAGCAAAGAGGAAGCTATGGCCAGCTATGGGGAAAGTCAGAGGACTTTTCTGGCAGCACTCCAAAACAAAGCCACAAGAAGCTGGATCAAACAAAACAGGCCCAAGATGGCCGACAAAGTAGACCTGACACTCCTGACCAAATAAGAAAAGGCTGAAATCCCTGCTTCCAAGAAATCCCCTCCTAAGTAATGAATATTCCACCCCTTTGTTAACAACTGTCAATAAAAGATAGACACCTAAACCCCAGGTTGCAGTTCTCTCTCTCTCTCTCTTCCACCTCTCTTGCCAGCTCTCTCATCTTGAGAGTGTACTTTTGTTTTAATAAACTTTCCCACACATGTTGATTGTCCACTGGGTTGTGTCTGTCCTTGAATTCTTTCTCCTGATGAGACCAAATAACTTTGGCGACATCTTTGGGATGGCCTCAGGACCTGGGGTCTCCCCAGTTCACCTGGCAACACTTTCATAGCCAGCAAAGAAGCTCTGACATTTCCTAACCTCTGTTATGGTTGTGGCTGCTTCTCCTGTGTAGTGCCAGCATGGGTTTGGCACTCTACAGAATATATTTTTTAGCATAATTACTAGGCTATAACAAATTTTGACTAGTGGAGCCTGAATTAAGGAAATTTTGTTGTACTATCATTTTGACTCCACTGATTCAGAATTTGAGATAATTCAGACAGGGGCTGAGATTAAATTGACCTTAGCATTATTTATGAACAAAGAGTTTGCTAAGCAAATTAATAGTATAAACAAGATAATAGAGAAAAAAATGCTTCCAAGCATCTTTAAATACCTCAGAAATATTTCTTTACATATAATTCGTAGATATACTAACTACATATCATTCTCACATATTTATTAAAACAAGATCCTTAAGGGTAATACTTTGTTAACCTAGTTTTGGTTACTACATGTACAAGGAAGTCATTAAAACTGCAGTACGTAAGAAATATTCTAAAATTCACAACTTCAACTACTTTATACCTATTCTACTAATGTTATTGCACATTAAGAAAAATTTTAAACATGTAAAATCTAACACCCATTTTTCTTATACCCCTACTTTTTTTCTTCTTCTATGGAATCATAGGTATCTGAACTAATTTGGCAACAAAACAAATACAATCCATGGTAATTCATTCTATTGATAATAACCAAAAACAACCCAGTTAATAATGATAGCCTTGAAAAGTACAAAGGAAGAGAAAAGGAATATAAGGACCTGTGTGCACATTTAGAAATTAAACTCAACAAGAACAATTAAATGCCCAGCAAAGGTCAAGGAGCAACTAATAAGTAGTAAGTATGGCTTATGTATGATCTATGGAATAAAACTTACAACTTATGTCACACCTTACATATCAACTGGTTTTCAATTTGAAAGAAAAATAGAGTAATTATTTTTGAATTACTAGATCCTAAGTCTACTAAGTTAGACACAGTATTTTAAAAGAGTTTGGATTAGTTGTCTTATTACTTCCAGTCAAATCACCCAGTTTCAAATGCATTTTATCTGATATGGATTCAGCTTTTTAGACTATGACAGAAAATCTTTCCTAAATAACTTTTTAAAAATATAAATGTATTTTGTAAAATTCATTCAGGAGTCACAGAAGTAGCTCAGAAGTGCCAGTGAGAACAAACCAATATCCACATTTGTTAGGAAAAGGGGAAATGAGGTACAGAAAGTGAATATAATGATCTATATAATTCAGGGCTTTTAAAGGTTATGGAGATACTAATACTTAGTGCGCAATAGTTTTAATCAAGAATTTTTAAAAATCCCATTTTTCTCATTATGAATCATGTCAAAATTTAACTTCAGGTTTTCAGTTAATATTTATTGCATTTTAAAAGCTGCTACAAAAAGCTTGTATTCCATACCATCAAATACCTGAGATGTATTTGTCATCAAGAAAATAGGAATGAATCAGACCACAGAGGAACTTTTGGATGTCAACAGTCCAAAGACAGTTAACAATGTATAATATAAGATATGATATTAAGAGAACAATAACTGTATAAAAGGCAGTTCTTATGACTATTATTTTAGAACTTTTATGTGAAGAATTTGTTTTGTTTTATTTTGTTTGTAGGTACCAGTCTTTAAGAAAGAATTCTGCTCTCCACTTTTCTTCCTACATTGAATTGGCTGTTAGTATTTTCCACTTTGTGGAAAAGGTTATGTTCTAGGGAAATGTGATCCAAAAAGAACTATTGGGTAAAAGCCATTTTTCCCATAAGCTTCCATAATAAAATCTAAGGATGTGCTCATCTGGGAAAATTTTCAACCCACTGTCATACTTTAGACTATAATAACACTGTTAAAACTGCATATTTAAAGAAAATTATAACTTTTGGATACATCTTTGGTATTCAGGATAATGCTGCTCTACCTCCAGACTCAGTAATATGGTAAAAAATATTGAGAGTTTCCTATTATATAGTAGGGGAAACTGACAATCCCTTACCCTATTTCACAAGCAGCCACCACTGAGATTTAGCAATTTACGTAAGATGTTTACCTGCCTTAAATCCCCATACTACATAGAACTTGACATACAAAGTAATTTTAATTTTCTCAGCAGTTTCCCTTCATTTAAATTTACCAGTTCTCTTTCCAAAGATGTTCCCTATTGATACCAGCATAATTAGCTAAGAATAGAAATATGCAATACTTGCTTAGCAGAGGAGACTAAACCCAACGCTTTCTGAATATGTTTTGCTATCTGTTAACTAGTTAATTTCCAGTGATCCAATATTCATTGACTATGTATATGTGGACTATCATGCTCTCTAACTAATAACTTGTTTATTTAGCTAATAACTGACAACCTAAGTAAAGAATGCCAAAAACAACAATTATATTTGTCAAAATTATTAGCTACTGTGAATTAACATTTATTAGAAATAACTATAATCAGAGAAGACTATTGTTGGCAGCAAAGATACCAAATGAAAAGTATAAGATGGTGTATAGAAGCCTCAAAAAATGTCAAGTTTGGGTATATTGTTCCTTAGAGTATATCTGTGAATTAATCTCGAAAATTCTTTGCATTTCTGTTGGGGGCACAATCATAGCACATTTTCTTATTGTTATTTTTCTATATACAAACTTCAACCTACAGTGGTTGACTAAAACCAAGAAGAATATTAGTCATGTAACTAATTCTCAACACAGCAGAAAGTTGTTAGAAAAGCAATAAAGTAAGTTTTACAGAGGTTTATAACTCAGTTTAAACACTGATGTTAGTTGACAATTATTAACACAAGCATTAATAGCATTATATTAAAACTTTGACAGACATCAATTTGTAGGACTCTGGCATACTTCCCCTTATTTTCAAAAAATAATAAAAATAGTAGTATTAATTAGCAGTACTAAAAACTAAGCTATCATATATTTAATGGACCAACTTAATGTTGCTTATAGAATTTCCTAATTTACTTTATCAAGAAATAGTCTTTGGAGAATGAATATTAATAATCTAAAGTTATACTAATTAGATCAGTCCTCTACAAAATACTTAAGATTATAACTGTTTTAGGAGATCATGAAAACGTACGTACAGGTGATAAAAATGTGTGAACTTAATACTCTACCTATATCTGCTTAGGGAACATTTTCACTTGCCCAAGAAATAGAATGATTATTTTAAGTCTGGCTTCTATAGTATGCACATGTGAAAAATTATTTAATATTAATTTATTGATTTAGGATATAATTTATCATAAAAACTATGCCAACTACTGACAGTGCCGTTTAGGTTTATCCAGGAGAGTAATATTCACAAAGATTAGAAAATCAAGTGCCTCAGTTCATGCTATGCTAAACTCCCCCATCTTCCAATAAAATTTATAATTCTAAAAGAATCAAATCAAATCTGACTTTATAAAGCCTTCTCTGACAAATAACAGCTCCAAAGCTCTTCTTTTACCCTATAATTATTTTAGCTCTTATTCTGTACTACTCTATGTTCTAATTGTTGACCATGATGTCTCCAGTGGATAAGCAATTTAATTCTTGGGGCCTGTTTCCCTTCTATTCTCAACAGTCACTAGTATAGTAATGGGCACTCAGTGAAGCTAGACAATAAAAGCTTGTTGAAAATCAATTAATTAAAAAAAACATTGAATTCATTCCAGAGTTCACTGGTCAAGTGTTTTGTTGTACTTGTATTAATATTATCTTATAATGTGGTTATGACACTCTAGGTAAATACTCTTGAGCATGTGGCACCTTTATAAACATATTAAATAAAATCAAATTCTAAATGGGGTCCAAATTACTGCCTGGTTCTAAAAGTATATGAAGATGAACAGTGAGTATCTACATGGTACATTTTATTTCAAATAGTTCAGACTTGAATTGATCAAGAGCTTTTCCAAAACAAAAACATTCCTAACTTTAGAATCTAGCAACTAGAAGCATGTCAATTTACCAATTCACCACTATCACCGCCACAAACACCACCACCAACAACAACAACATAAAATATTTGCTGAGGTCCAAAATTATTTTGCAGTGATACTAGAATTAAACTGTGCTTTAAACTATATCCAAGAGAACTTCAAACAACATGAAAGCTGCATTTTACCCAAAACTATCAAGTCTTGACTGATTCACTAAAGTTATCTAATCACAAATAGCAGGTATATCCTTTTTTAAAATCTTTAGCTTAAAAGCATTTACCCAAAATTAAATTTAGCCTTTTTAATACAGCACTTTTTTACTTCTTTCCTCTTTTTCTAATAAAAGAAACATGAAATAACTTAAAAACTAGTAGGGAGGGAAGAGAGCCAAATAAAAGAAGGAACCCATCTTTCATTGTTTGTGCCTGAAAGTTCCTTACAATCAAAATTACTAATTAATCTGAATTCAGTCCACTTTTGGAAAGGGTCAACTGGGAACTGTGATTTTTTTTCAACCATTTGCTTTTAAAGAAACAACTTCACTACTCAAAGATAATATTGCTACTTTTCAAAAAGTACCTTACAACTTTAGATCCTCATCTAATCATCCTCTCCAAAACATCACTTCAGGTCCCTCATGGCCATGTTTTTGGAAGCAACTATTCTCAATTGCAGGATACCCCAGGAAGAACAGATAGATCATTATACACCCTCGCTTTCATTAGGGACATTTTAGGTTTCATCATATTTACTAAAAAAGAAGTAATGTCATTCTGGATGAAGAGTAGTTAGTTCATAAAACCTGTTTCCCCTGTTATCAGTCACTGTTTGTCTACTTCTCTTCAAGTTTGATGCCACTTTGGAAGTCAAGTGGAGTGTGTGTTTGCTAGTTTGTTTTATTACTATTATTTAATGTAAGTACTGACTTCCTAACTCTTACACGTCAGGAGTCAGAAGCCAGGCACGCGACTTTCAGAAGATCTCAGCACACGAGTATCAAGAAAACTGAAAAGAGGCCAGGCCATCTGTCCGTTCAAGCTTTGAGGCATGGAGTGACAACAGTCTGAGAAATGGCTCTTGAGAAGCCTGTGGTCAGACTGAACCGTTCGAGAGCAAAAGCGACAGAAAAGGAATAAGAACGGTATTGGGAAAGTCTGTCCCGGAATCAGGGGCCAGGCTGCGTGATTGTACGTAGAATTATCGGCATCTATGGCATCTAAGAAGCAAAGCCAGGCCTTAAGCCCCTCATTCCTAGATGCCAGGGTTGAGACAAGAGAGTGGTGGTTTTTAGAAGGAAAACTACCTCGAAGGACACAGGGAGCCGCGAGCAGATGTAGGAGAGGCGTTAGAAGCTTCTGCAGGAGAAAGCAGCGCGTTGGTCGTCTCCCGGGGCCCCGGAGGACAGAAAGGCGCCCCAACACCAGGCGAGCGCGGTGCCACTACTCACCCCTACTCTCCTACGGTCCCCGTCGTCGCCCTGCTGGACACAGCCCCTGCTGGGGGAGCCCCTCCCCCGCCCGCCGCCAGGGGTGGGCTCAGCCGGCGAGAGGAGACGGCGGCGCAGGTGTCCGTGAGCCGGTGCCAGAGATGCGCCCCAGGAGGAGCTGGGTGCAAAGGAGGCAGCCTGGTGCCTTGCGCTCCCTGGCGCCGCCAACTTCACCACCATCGACGTGGAGGGGCGAGGGGAGGCACTGGGGGGGAGGCCCTCGCCCAGCGGCCCGTACCTTCCTGGGGTACTAGGCCTGAGCTCGGGCGGGACCGCCACCCCCGGTCCCCTCAGCGACCCGACCCCCAGGCCTGATTCCCCTCCCTCAGCCCCCGCGGCCACAGAGCAGCGGCGGCTCCCTCTCGGGGCCGCGGTCGCAGCTGCATCCTCGTGCTCCTCCTCCTCTGGCGCCGCTGCCTACACACACAACCCCAGCGCCGTTAGAGCCGCGGCGCCCCGACTGCCGTCGCCTGGCAACCGCGCGCATGCGCCCCACCCCCGCCGGCGACTGCCGCCACCGCTGGCGCCTCTGTAGGGGCTCAGTCTAGGACCTACAAAAGTGCGCAAAAGCCCACTTCCTAGATCCTGGATGGAGCGGCGTCAAGGCAGGGGTGAGGTGGGAGAAGTGCAGTTTGCGCTGCAAATGGAAGAAGCTGGAGGATTTAGGATACAATCTCCTGACCCCTGGATAGGCATCTTGGACAGTCCAACAACCTCCCAATTTATTCTTTAGTCTTGCCTTCTCCAATTCATTCTTAACAAGGGCTTCCAGAGGAATTTTCTAAATAAACTTCTCTGACCATGTCACTCATCTGCATAATTCTGGTATTTAAGGGGCAACCCCCTTAATAGGGCCTAACGTTCTAGACTACTGCAACAGCATTCTCTCTGGTCTCCCTGCCTTTATACTTGTCTTGCTGCAATCCGTTCCCATACTTCCATCAGAGTGATCTTTGTAAAACATAAATCTACTCTCACTTCCATCCGGTTTAGAGAAAGGCTTTGGAGTTAGAGCCAGTTTTTAATTTCTGCCCCACCACTGACTAGCTGTTTCCTTGAGCCAGGATGCTTAACCTCTCTGAATCTGTTTCCTCATCTGTAAAGTGGGGATTATTATAGTACGTATGGAATAGTTATGAGGATTAAATGAGAGAGTGCATGTAAAGCAGTTAACATACAGAACTTACTCTGGCACCAGAATAAGCATTCGGTAAAAATTAGAGCTATTTTTAAGTTGATTTATTTTTGCTTATAATAAAAGATAAAGTATAAATTCCCTAGCTTAAAATTTAAGGTTCCCTAAGATCTTGCCTCTATTTTTCTAGCTCAAGCTCCTTTCCACTCCCATTTGGGCACCTAGCCACAAACCAGTCCCTGCAGTTTTTGAGATACATCTAGATTATAAAGTTCTTTGATATATTTTTCCAAGGTTCATCTGGAGAAGAATTCTATGTAAACCCTCCAATTAATGAACATGTAAGTATTCAGTGATCCTTCCCAAAATACACATGTTAATTTTTAAATAATGATACTGAGAATTGGCACATAGTGATTGTCTACAAAAATTGTGTGGTTTTTCTGGAGGCTTCTTTACTCAATCTTTTGAAATCAGGTTTCAAGTTTGTGTAATATATAATGACAAAAATATGTCGCCAATTTTGAACTTAATACAATGCATGAACATATTTACAAATATCATAGGCCCTGCTGGATGTTTATTTAACAAAAAATTTAAGCATTTTAGGAAGTGTAAAAATGGCTGTACCGTATGTAGAGAGTCTGAGAGGCCCTAGAACTGATACTGAAACATTAATGAAGAGCTCAAATGGAATATAAAACTAAAATGAAACTTTGAGGACCAGGCAGCAAGAAAATATCAAAAAAGGAGAACATATGATAGTTGTCTTTCTCTGATTGACTTATCTCACTTAGCATAATACCCTCCAGTTCCATCCATGTCAATGTAAATGGTAGGTATTCACCCTTTCTGATGGCTGAGTAATATTCCATTGTATATATAAACTGCATCTTCTTTATCCATTCATCTGTTGAAGGGCATCTCTGCTCCTTCCACAGTTGGGCTATTGTGGACATTGCTGCTATGAACATTGGGGTGCAGGTGCCCCTTTGTTTCACTACATCTGTATCTTTGGGGGTAAATACCTAGTAGTGCAATTGCTGGGTGGTAAGATACCTCTATTTTTAACTTCTTGAGGAACCTGCATCCTGTTTTCCAGAGTGGCTGTACCACCTTGCATTCCCACCACACTCATATGTGGACTATAAGAAATAGTGCAGAAGATCATAGGAGAAGGGAGGGAAAACTGAATGGGAAGTCATCAGAGAGGGAGAAAAACCATGTGAGACTCTTAACTATAGGAAAGAAACGGAGGCTTGCTGAAAGGGAGGTCGGTGGGGGGAAGGGGTAATTGGGTAATAGGCATTAGAGAGGGCACATGATGTGATGAGCACTGGGTGTTAAATACAACTCATGAATCATTGAAAACTGCATCTGAAACTAATGATGTACTATATGTTGGCTAATTAAATTTAAATAAAAAATGAGAACATTTGGAAAGGTGAAAAAGTGAATCACTCTAAGACTAATTAAATAGAAGAACCAGATGAAAATAACCAACAAACTGTAATCAGCAGGGAAGATCACAACATAGGGTATAGGTATTACAACTGTGAATATGGCAATGAGCTTGGATAGACTTCTCACACAGATCATACCTTTCCTTCCATAAGATACAGACATGACTTTCAAGTTCAAAGAAACACAATTTCTTAGTGTTCAGCCTTTTCCAAGGACCATCAACAACTCGCAGGGACAGACTTCTAACAGAATTTGCTTAGATCTTCTAAAATCTGTATTTAGTGACATAAAATCTGTATTTTCTTTTTTTTAAATCTGTATTTTCTGTTCACTTATGGAACTCATTACATTCTATAGTGAAACAGAGGAATAAATATATAAAATTCTACTAGTCATCTTTAATTCTTCCTTTTCTACATACAGAACTGTGTCACTGCTGCACTTAAACTCCTTCAATATTTTCCCTTGGGTTTCAATATAAAATCTGAGCTCCTTTGCACATGTCATTGTATCTGCCTCTACTATGCTAGCAAAGTAAAAACTGTCAACAAAGAGAGACCTATCCACATCAATATGGAAAGAAATAAACATTTATTATTAAGGACAGCACAGTGCATGCATATAGGTAGCCCTCAAGAAACTGCAAATTCAGGATATAATTCCACACAACTTATAGAGTAAAGCAAATGCAAAGTTCACTTGAGAATTGTAGTGGCTGTTTAGTTAATTGACTTCCTCCAAAAGAATAACAAAACATCTCTTATTTCCCCCAAAGACACCTTGAATCTTCCTGGAAGTCAAATGGTTACATCTGGAGATGGGCTCCCACATTATCTCTGTAGATGTGTCTTTACATTTCAAAGGAGAATTTGGCTTATGACCTTGAAAAAAAAAATGTCTACATTCTAAAACTGAAAAATAAGCCTTTCTAGTTGCTGGAGAGATTGATCTGCCTTCTAAGAATTAGAGAAAGGATCCATGCCCACTATGTCCCTCAAAGAGACACATTAACTGAAGGGGAAGAAATAGTCTTTCTCTTTACTCACCTTTATTTACCTTTACAATTCAATGAGTTCTTTCAAAAACAGAACTCTGTTCACACAGTAGATGGCACCTGGTAGATAATGAGAAAGTCTTTCTTAAATAAGAAAGTCATAGAAGAGGCGGCATTGCTCTGGGTGTTGACAGATGAGTAGGAGTTTTCCAGAAGGGAAAAGAATATTCCATGCAAATAAAAAGTTCTGTTCAAAGGTCCAGGAAAATATGAAGTTCCCTGGTATGTTCAGTGAAAGTAGAAAAGTTGGACTTACACATATTATATCTGTATTTAGGAACTGAGCAGCATAAGGGCACAATGGAGTATAGAGAAGTAGGTTGGTAAAAGATTGTGAAATGCCCTAGATACCGTGCCAGAGTTTGGAAAACACCTATATCTGATAGCTAAAATAGGCAACATACTAATATTTGTTTGGGGCTCCAGCACAAATATTAAACAGTGCCCCAGCCCCAAAGAGCTTATAATCTGATGGATGCAAGAAGACAAGATAACAAATAATTAACATAAATGAAATACCATAAGTTGACAGATGTATTTGAGATGTATTTGAGGGGGCAGATAGAGGATTGTGGATAGACTTTGGATAAAGTCATTTTGATGGCAAAATCCTAGAGGAGAACATAGGCAGTAATTTCTTTGACATCGGCCACAGCAACTTCTTTCAAGACACGTCTCCAAAGGCAAGGGAAACAAAAGCGAAAATGAACTTTTGGGACTTCATCAAGATAAAAAGCTTCTGCACAGCAAAGGAAACAGTCAACAAAACTAAGAGGCAACCCACAGAATGGGAGAAGATATTTGCAAATGACGCTACAGACAAAGGGCTGATATCCAAGATCTATAAAGAACTTCTCAAACTCAACACCCAAAAAACAAATAAGTCAAAAAATGGGCAGAAGAAATGAACAAACATTTTTCAAAAGACATAGAAACAGCTAACAGACACATGAAAAAATGTTCATCATCATTAGCCATCAGGGAAATTCAAATCAAAACCACATTGAGATACCATCTTACACCAGTTAGAATGGCAAAAATGGACAGGGCAAGAAACAACAAATGTTGGAGAGGTTGTGGAGAAAGGGGAACCCTCTTACACTGTTGGTGGGAATGCAAGTTGGTACAGCCACTCTGGAAAACAGTGTGGAGGTTCCTTAAAAAATTAAAAATAGAGCTACCCTATGACCCAGCAATTACACTCCTGGGTATTTACCCCAAAGATACAGATGTAGTGAAAAGAAGGGCCATATGCACCCCAATGTTCATAGCAGCAATGTCCACAATAGCCAAACTGTGGAAAGAGCCGAGATGCCCTTCAACAGACGAATGGATAAAGAAGACTTATCAAATATATACAATGGAATATTACTCAGCCATCAGAAAGGATGAATACCCAACTTTTGCATCAACATGGATGGGACTAGAGGAGATTATGCTAAATGAAATAAGTCAAGCAGAGAAAGTCAATTATTGTAAGGTTTCACTTATTTGTGGAACACAAGAAATAGCATGGAGGACATTAGGAGAAGGAAGGGAAAAATGAAGCAGGGGAATCGGAGAAGTAGATGAGCCATGAGAGACTATGGACTCTGAGAAACTAACTGAGAGTTTTAGAAGGAAGCAGGTGGGGGGATGGGTGAGCCCGGTGATGGGTATTAAGGAGGGCACGTATTGCATGGAGCACTGGGTGTTATACACAAACAATGAATGATGGAACACTACATCAAAACCTAATGATGTACTGTATAGTGACTAACATAACATAATAAAAAAAAAAGTTTCTGAGAAAGCTCCTTGGATGATTTCATCTTGACCTATAATGTAAAGGTGTTCATAATCAGAGTAGCTCCTGGAATTTCAAATACTTGAACTCTGGGTGTCTATATGCTGTACTTCTTCCCCTCTTTGTTCCCTGTTTCCATTCTGGCTTTGCTGAAGAAAATCACTCTGGCACTTTTTTTAAAAAATTCAACCAGCCAACATAGAGTACATCACTAGTTTCTGAAGTAGAGTTCAGTTATTCATCAGTTGCATATAACACCCAGTGCTCATCACATCACGTGCCCTTAATGCCCATCATGCAGTTCCCCCATTCCCCACCCACCTCCCCTCTACAACTGTTCAAAACCTTTGGGATGCAGCAAAGGCAGTCCTAAGAGGGAAGTACATAGCAATACAAGTCTTCCTCAAAAAATTAGAAAAGTCTCAAATACACAAGCTATCCTTACAACTAAAGGAGCTGGAGAAAGAACAGCAAATAAAGCCTAAGCCAAGCAGGAGAAGGCAAATAATCAAGATTAGAGCAGAAATCAATTATATAGAAACCAAAAGAACAGTAGAACATATCAATGAAAGAAGAAGCTGGTTTTTTGAAAGAATTAATAAGATTGATAAACCCCTAGCCAGACTTATCAAAAAGAAAAGAGAAAGGACCCAAATTTAAATCACGAATGAAAGAGGAGAGATCACAACCAACACCAAGAAAATACAAACAATTTTAAGAAACAACTATATGCCAAAAATTAGGCAATCTGGAAAAAAAATGGATGCATTCTTTGAAACTCACAAATTACCAAAACTGGAACAGGAAGAAAGAGAAAACGTGTACAGACCCATAACTAGCAAGGAAATTGAAGGAGTAGTCAGACATCTCCAAACAAACAAGAGTCCATGGCCAGATGGCTTCCCAGGGGAATTCTACCAAACATTTAAAGAAGTACTAATACCTATTCTTCTGAAGCTGCTTCAAAAAATAGAAAGGGAAGGAAAACTTCCAAACTCATTCTATGAGGCCAGCATTATCTTAATCCCAAAACCAAAGAGCACATCAAAAAAGGAGAATTACAGACAAATATCCCTGATGAACATGGGTGCCAAAATTTTCACCAAGATACTAATCAAGAAGATCCAACAGTACATTAAAAGGTTTATTCACCATGACCAAGTGGAATTTATTCCTGGGATGGAAGACTGGTTCAACATTCACAAATCAATCAACATGATACATCACATTAATAAAAGAAAGGACAAGAACCATGTGATCCTCTCAATTGATGCTGAAAATGCATTTGACAAAAACATCATCCTTTTTTGATTAAAACTCTCCACAGTGTAGGGATAGAGGCAACATACCTCAATATCATAAAAGCCATCTGCGAAAAGCCCACAGAGAATATCATTCTCAATGGGGAAAAGCTGAGAGTTTTTCTCCTAAGGCCAGGAACACGACAGGGATGCCCACTCTCACCACTGTTGTTCAACATAGAACTAGAAGTCCTAGCCTCAGCAATCAGACAACAAAAAGAAATAAAAGGCATTCAAATTGGCAAAGAAGTCAACTCTCTCTCTTCACAGATGACCTGGTACT
>NC_135727.1:82198243-82281095 GCF_964656455.1 Halichoerus grypus
CAAAGTATATCTCTATATTGTTTCTTACAACTGCATGTAAACCTATAATACTCTCAAAATAAAAAGCTTAATTGAGAAATCAAAATGAACACTTCCCAAACTTTCTCCCTAATATTTTCATATCATTTGTTGGCACCCAGTACGCTCATCTTTCTGACACTTACCACCTTTGAAAATTGCCTGTTAAAGGACATCATCAAAATGGCAGAATAATTTTCTACTGTCTTCCCCCTAAAAAAACACTGATTTTGACAGTCACCCACAGATAAGTGTGCTTTTGTGAAAGTTCAAAAGTCCAGCAGAAAAGGTCCAGACTACCCATGGAGAAGGAAAAAAAAAAAAAAAAAAAAAAACATGATTAGATGCATAGAAAAAAGAGGCAAGTCAATAAAGACTAGAGGAAGTGAGTACTTTTTCCAATGCAAAGACAGCAACTCAAGACTACAAGGAACATGAAAAATTAAGGAAACATGACATCACCAAAGGAACACAATTTTTTAGAAACTGATGCCCAAAGATATGGAGATACACAATTTTTTCCAGTAAACATTTCAAAAATAGTTTTTTAAAGGAAGCTCATTGTGCTACAAGAAAGCATAGAGAAACAATTCAACAAAATCAGGAAAACAATATACAAAACAAGAAATTTAACAGAGAGTAAATATCATAAGAACCAAACAGAAATTATAGAGCTGAAGAATACAATGAATGAAATGAAAAAAAAAAAAAAAAATGCAATGGAGAACATCAACAACAGATTTGAACAAGCAGAAGAAAGAATTTGTGAGGCCAAAGACAGGTCTTTTGAAATTGTTCAGAGTAAAACAAAGAAAAAATAATTTTAAAAAAGTGAAGAAAGCCTATGGGAGTTAATGGGATAAAATTAAGAGAAGCAATCTATAAAATATTGCAGTCCCAAAAGAAGAAAAGAGGGAGAAAGGGGAGGAAAGATTATTTAAAGAAATAACAGGGATGCCTGGGTGGCTCAGTCGTTAAGCGTCTGACTTTGGCTCAGGTCATGATCCCAGGGTTCTGGGATGGAGCCCCGCATCAAGCTCCCTGCTCAGTGGGGAGCCTCCTGCTTCTCTTTCTCCCACTCCCCCTGTTTGTGTTCCCTCTCTCGCTGTGTCTCTCTATGTCAAATAAATGAATAAAATCTTAAAAAAAATAACAGCTGAGAAATTTCCAATTCTGGATAGGTATTTGAATTTTCAGCTTCTTGAAGTTCATTGGTTTCCAAACAATTTTAACACAAATGATCTTCAAGATACATTATAAAATTCTCCAAAATCAAAGGCAAAGAGAAAAGATTAAAAGCAGCAAGAGAAAAAAATCCTCATATACAAGGAAACCCACATAAGACTATTCAAAGATTTCTCAGCAGGAACCTAGCAGACTAGGAGAGAGTGGGATGTTCTTCTTTCAAAGTTCTGAAAGAAGAAAACTGTCAACCAAGAATACTATACCCAGGAAGGTTTAGAAATGAAGGAGAAAGACTCTCCCAAAAAGAGGGATAGAATGAGAGAGAGAGAGTTTTATGTATCCAAAGTTAATTTTTTATCAGCATAAAATGGACTATTGTAACTATAAGGTGTTTTATGTAAACCTCATTGTAACAACAAAGCAAGCACTTACAGTAGATACACACACAAAAAAGAGGTGAATCAAAGCATACCTGTTAGGAAAACCATCGATTCATAAAGGAAGATAGCAAGAGAGGAAGAAAAGAACAAAATAACTATAAAACAGAAAATAATAAGATGACAATAGTAAGTCCTTACCTATCAATAATTACTTTATTATTTTTTTCTACAGTTTATTTTTATTTAAATTCAAGTTAGTTAGCATGTAGTGTAGTACTGGTTTCAGGAGTAAAATTTAGTGATTCATCACTTACATATAACACCCAGTGCTCATCCCAACAAGGGCCTTCCTTTAATGCCCATCACCCATTTAGCCCATCCACCCACCCACCTCCCCTCCAGCATGTAAATAGATTCAATTCTCTTGTCAACGTGCATAGAATGGCTGAATGGATAAAAATACAAGACACAACTATACATTGTCTACAAAGGACTAAGTTAATCTTTAAGGATACACATAGCCTCAAAGTTAAGGGATGGAAAAAGATATTCCATACAAGTGGAAGCCAAAAAGAAAGCAAGGGTATTTATGTGATACTTACATCAGATAAATGACTATAAGTCAAAAACTGTCACAAGAGACAAAGAAGGTCATTATATAATGATAAAGGGTCAATTCATCAAGATATATATGTACCCAGAACATAATAAATTTTAAATATATATGTACCAAATATGGAGCACCTAAATATATTAAGCAAATACTAACATATCTGAAGGAAGAAATAGAAATATGATAATAGCAACAATTGATAGATCACCTAGACAAAAAATGATTAAAAAACATTGGACTGGAAATATATTTAGACCAAATGGACCTAAAAGACATATAAGGAACATGTCATCCAATAGCAGCAGCTATTTTCTCAAGTACAAATGGAGCATGCTCTAGGGTAGTATGTGTTAGGTCACAAAACAAGTCTTACAAATTTAAGAAGACTGAAATCTTATCAAGTATCATTCAACCACAATGGTGTGAAACTAGAAATTGACAACAGGAGGAAAACTGTAAAGTTCACAAATATGTGGAAATTAAACAACACACTCCTGAACAACCAATGAGGTAAAGAAGAAATCAAAAGGAAAATAAAAAAATATCTTGAGATAAATGTAAGTGAAAACACAACATACCAAGTTATTAGATGTAGCAAAATCAGTTCTAGGAGGGAAGTTTATAGCCATAATGCCTACACAAAGAAAAAAAAATCAAATAAGCAACCTAACTTTACACTTCAAGGAACAAGCAAAAGAAGAAAATTTAAGCCCAATGTTGGCAGGAAAAAAGAAATAACAAATATCAGAGGAGAAATAGAGACCAGAAAAACAATAGAAAAGATCAATTAAATTAAGAGCTGGTTTTTGAAAAGATAAACAAAATTGACAAACTTAGCTAGACTAAGAAAGAGGGAGAAGACTTAAATAAAATCAGAAATTAAACAGGAGATGTCACATATGATGCCACAGAAATAGAATCATGAGAGTGATTCTGTGAACAAGTATATACTAACAAATTGGATGACCTAGAAGAAATGAATAATTTCCAAAAAAACATCCAATATATCAAGATTGAATTATGAAAAAAGAACATACCAAAAGTGAGTAAAAAGATTGAATTAGTAAGCAGAAACCTCCCAACAAAGAAAAGCCCAAGAATAAATGGTTTCACTGGTGAATTGTACCGAGAATTTAAAGACTGTCAATCCTTCTCAAACTCTTCAAAAAATTGAAGAGAAAGGAATACTCCCAAACTCATTTTATGAGACGAGCATTACACTGATACCAAATCCAGATAAGGACACTTTAGGAAAAGAAAACCACAGGACAATATTCCTGATGCAAAATTTCTTAACAAAATACTAGCTAACCAAATACAAGCACATTAAAAGGATCATACAACATCATCAAGTGGGATTCATTACTGAGATGCAAGGATGGGTTAACATATGCAACTCAAAAAATTGTAATGCACCACATTAATAGAAAGATAAAAATCATATAATCGTCTCAATAGATCCTAAAAAAGCATATCCTTTCATGATAAAAACTCTCATCAAATTAGGTATAGAAGGAACTATCTCAATATAATAAAGGCAATATATGGCAAATCCACAACTAACATCATATTTAATGGTGGAAGTTTGAAAGCTATTTTTCTAATATAAGAACACAGTGGTGCCCAATCTCACCACTCCTATGCAACACAGTACTAGAAGTCTTAAGCAGAGAGCAATCGGGTAAGAAAAAGAAGGAAATTGTATCCAAATCAGAAAGGAGGAAGTAAAATTGATTCTGTTTGACTATGACAAGATTTATGTATTTAAGAGCATCTACAAAACACCCACAACTAACACCATGCTTAGTGATGAGAGACTGATGCTTTTTCCCCTAAGATCAGGAAAAGGCAAGGATGTCCAGTATCATCACCTCCATTCAACATTGTTCTGGAGGTTCTGGCCAAGGCAATTAGGCAAGAAGTAGAAACAAAAGGCATTCAGTTTGGAAAGGAAGAGGTAAAATGTACCTCTGTTTGCAGATAACACAATCTTACATATAGAAAACTCTACAGTATACACACACACACACACACACACACACACACACACACACACCCCACTATTGGAGTTAATAAATGAATTCAGCAAAGTTGCAGGAATTAAGAAATTAAGAAAATCCATTTATAATGTTAACAAAATATTTAGGAATGAATTTAATAAAACAAGTATAAAATTTATTCTCTGCACACTACAAGACATTGTTGAAATATATTTGAAAAGCTCTACATAGCAAAACATCCCACGTTCATGAATTATAAGACTTAATTTTGCTAAAATGGCAATATTCCCCAAATTGATCTATAGATTCAAAATAATCCCTCAATCACAGTCAACTTCTTTGTAGAAACTGACCAACTGATTATTTTTAGTTTATTTTTTATTTAGTATTGTTGATATACAATGTTACATTAGTTTCAGGTGTACAACATAGTGATTCAATTTCTCTATACATTATGTTGTGCTCACCACAAGTGTAGCTGCCACCTGTCACCATACAATTCTATTATAATATAATTTACTGTATTCCTTATTCTGTGCCATGACTTATTCATTCGACATCTGGAAGCCTGTATCTCCTACTTCCCTTTATGCATTTTGCCTACCCCCCTTTCCTCTGGCAACTGTCATTTCTCTGTATTCGTAGGTCTGATTCTACTTTTTGTTTGTTTATTCATTTGATTTGTTTTTAGATTCCACGTAAGAGTAAGATCATATGGTATTTGTCTTTCCCAGTCTGACTTAATTCACTTAGCATAATACCCTCTAGGTTCGCCTATGTTGTTGCAAATGGCAAGATCTCATCCCTTTTTATAGTTGTGTAATATTCCATTACACACACACACACACACACAAACACCTTATATACATCTTCCTTATCCATTCTTCTGCTGATGGACATTTAGGTTGCTTCCAAATCTTGGCTATTGTAAATAGTGTTGCAATAAACATAGGGATGTATGCCTATCTTTTTGAATTAGTGTTTTTGTTTTCTTTTGTTTGATATCCAATTATTGGGTAATATAATATTTCTATTTTGAATTTTTTGAGGACATTCCATACAGTTTTCCACAGTCACTGTATCAATTTACATTTCTACCAACAGGGCACGAGGATTCTCCACGTCCTCGCCAACACTTGTTATTTTTTGTCTTTTTTCTTTTAGCCATTCTGACAGCTGTAAGGTGATATCTCATAGTGGTTTTTATCTGCATTTCCTTGATGATTAGTGATGTCGAGCATCTCTTCATGTGTCTGTTGGCCATCTGGATAGCTTCTTCAGAAAAACTGACAAGCTGATTTTAAAATTCATATGGAATTGCAAGGATTCCACAATGTCTAAAACAATATTGAAAAGGAAGAACAAAGCAGGAGGACTCACTTCCTGATTTCAAAGTGTGGTCCTCAGACCAACAGCATCAGTAACATGTGAGAATGTATTAGAAACATAAATTATCAGGCCCTTCCCCAGACCTACAACAGGTGATTCTGATACAGGCTCAAGTTTGAGAATCATAACTGGCCTAGACTGCAAATGAGATTAACTATACAGATGAATTTAATTTGCTTTTTCAACCTCCCCATTCTCTGGATACTTCTTTCTTTCTTTATACATAGAAGATAAAAAGAAAGACAAAACATATTGATGGAGAAGATATATAAAACCCTATTTCCTAATTAGAAGGAAATTCCTTTCCACTTTCCACTTTGGATTTATCTGTTCTGACCAGTAATTTTGAATGTGACCTTTGGCTGGTCTAACTTGATTTGCACTTGATACTTACTTGTCTAATGGCTTGTTGCTACTGGTAAAATCTTCAGCACACAAAACCAAACATTTAGAATACAGTATGAATAAACATTTTGAACAGAGATTACGTTTCATTATGCCTGGCATGGTGTGCTTTATAGCTCTGATTTTAGTTTGAAGACTCAGGGAAGGCAAATAGGTTTCAGAAAATAAAGAAAGAAAGGGCAGGGGAGGGGAGAATATATTCCCCATCTGGCAGATTAAGACAAGAGAGCTAGGGGCGCCTGGGTGGCTCAGTCGTTAAGCGTCTGCCTTCGGCTCAGGTCATGAACCCAGGGTCCTGGGATCGAGCCCCGCATCGGGCTCCCTGCTCCGCGGGAAGCCTGCTTCTCCCTCTCCCACTCCCCCTGCTTGTGTTCCTTCTCGCTGTCTCTCTCTCTGTCAAATAAATAAATAAAATCTTTAAAAAAAAAAAAAGACAAGAGAGCTAAATTAGTCAGAAGTTTTATAGCAAGGAGAACAGAGGAATATAGTGCTCAAGCAGAATTAAGCTATGGAGCCCTCACTGGGGAAGAAGGGAGCTAGGGAACAGCAGGGCTGGCTGAAGGCCTGGACAGGAGAGACCAGGGATTGGAGGGGACTCTGTGGGAGAAGCCCAGAGGGCAAATCAGGACTAGGGTCTCACACCTAAGGATCAGTGGCATGGACTACTAAGGGCTGGAGTTGGCACTCATGGAAAAAAGAAAAAAGAAAAAGAAAGGATTTTGTATGTAGAAAATCCTAAAGACTCTATCAAAAAAACTGTTAGATTTAATCAATGAATTCAGTAAGGTTTTAGGATGCAAAATCAACATACAAAACTCAGTAGCATCTATACACCAAAAATGAATTATTCAAAAAACAAAACAATCCATTTATAATAGTATCAAAAATGATAAAATACTTAGGAATAAATCTACCCAAGGAGGTGAAAGATGTGTTCACTGAAAACTCTAAGACATTTATGAAAAAAACTAAAAACAAAAATAGAAGATATCCTGTGCCTGTAGATTGGAAGAATTAATATTGTTAAAATGTCTGTACTACCCAAAACCATTCTATAGGTTCTGTGCATTTCCTATCAAGATTCAAATGACATTTTTTACAGAAATAAGAAAAACAATTCTGAAATTTGTATGGAACCATAAAAGACTGTGAATAGCCAAAGCAATCTTGAGAAAGAACAAAGCTGGAACCATCACACTTTCTGACTTCAAGCTATATTACAGGGGCGCCTAGGTGGCTCAGTTGGTTAACCGTCTGCCTTCAGCTCAGGTCATGATCTCAGGGTCCTGGGATTGAGCCCCACATCAGGCTCTCTGCTCAGTGAGGAGTCTGCTTCTCCCTCTCCCTCTGCAGCTCCCCCTGCTTGTGCTCTCTTGCACTCTCTGTCAAGTAAATAAATAAAATCTTTAAAAAAAGCTATATTACAAAACTGTGGTAACCAAACAGTTTAGCACTGAGAAAAATACAGATACACAGACCAAAAGAAAAGAATTTAGATCCCAGAAATGAATCCATGCATATACAATCAAGTAAAATTTGACAAGGGAGCCAAGAATATTCAATAAAGAAGGACAGTCTCTTCAATAAGAGGTTCTGGGAAAATTAGATATTCACATGCAAAAGGAAGAACTAGACCCCTATGTTACACCACTCATAAAAATTAATGTAAAATGGCTTAAAGACTTAAATATAAAGCCTGGAATCATCAATTACTATAAGACAACATGGGAGAAAGATCTTGACATTGGTTTTGGCAATGAATTATTGGACATGACACATAAAGCACAAGTAACAAAAGAAAAACAAGTGAGATCACATAAAATTTACAGGTTCTGCACAGCAAAAATCAACAAAATAAAAAAGCAACCTATGGAATGGGAAAAATATTTGCAAACTATATAGTATGTGATAAGCGGTTAATATCCAAAATATTAAAGG
Source organism: Halichoerus grypus (assembly GCF_964656455.1). NCBI lineage: Eukaryota > Metazoa > Chordata > Mammalia > Carnivora > Phocidae > Halichoerus > Halichoerus grypus. Next base: position 82,206,172 of record NC_135727.1, read on the forward strand.
AACTCATACTACTCAATAGCAAAAACCCACAAATAACCCAATTAAAAAAGAGGCAAAGGACCTGAATGGGTACTTTTCCAAAGAAAATATTCAAATGGCTAATAAGTACATGAAAAGGTGCCCAGCATCACACTAATCATCAGGAAATTTAAATAACTACAATGAGGTATCATGTCACACCTGTTAGAATGGCTTTCAAAAGACAAGCAATAATAAGGACTAACAAGGATATGGAGAGAAAGGAACCACTGTATACTGTGAGAATGTAAGTTGTACAGCCAGTATGGACAATAGTATGGGGGGTTCGTCAAAAAATTTAAAAATATCTTGATGAAGTTCCAAAAGTTCATTTTTGCTTTTGTTTCACTAGCTTTTGGAGATGTATCTTGAAAGAAGTTGCTGTGGCCGATGTCAAAGAGGTTACTGCCTATGTTCTCCTCTAAGATTTTGATGGATTCCTGTCTCACATTGAGGTTTTTCATCCATTTGGAGTTTATCTTTGTGTATGGTGTTAGAGAATGATCGAGTTTCATTCTTCTGCATGTGGCTGTCCAATTTTCCCAGCACCATTTATTGAAGAGACTGTATTTTTTCCGTTGCATGTTTTTTCCTGCTTTGTCGAAGGTTATTTGACCATAGAGTTGAGGGTCCATATCTGGGCTCTCTTTTCTGTTCCATTGGTCTATATGTCTGTTTTTGTGCCAGTACCATGCTGTCTTGGTGATCACTGCTTTGTAATATAGCTTGAAATCAGGCAACATGATGCGCCCAGGTTTGTTTTTCTTTTTCAACGTTTCCTTGGCAATTCAGGGTCTTCTCTGATTCCATACAAATTTTAGGATTGTTTGTTCCAGCACTTTGAAAAATGTCGTTGGAATTTTGATGGGATGGCATTGAAGGTATAGATTGCTCTGGGTAGCATAGACATTTTAACAATGTTTATTCTTCCGATCCATGAGCATGGAATATTTTTCCATCTTTTTGTGTCTTCTTCAATTTCTTTCATGAGTGTTCTGTAGTTCCTAGAGTAGAGATCCTTTACCTCTTTGGTTAGATTTATTCCGAGGTATGGCTTTTGGTGCTATTGTAAATGGAATCATTTCTCTAAGATAAAAAGCTTCTGCACAGCAAAGGAAACAGTCAACAAAACAAAGAGGCAACCCACAGAATGGGAGAAGATATTTGCAATGACACTACAGATAAAGGGCTGGTATCCAAGATCTATAAAAAACTTCTCAAACTCACACCCAAAAAAACAATATTCAAGTCAAAAAATGGGCAGAAGACATGAACAGACACTTGTCCAAAGAAGATATACAAATGGCTAACAGACACATGAAAAAATGTTCATCATCATTAGCCATCATGGAAATTCAAATCAAAACCACACTGAGATACCACCTTAGAAGAGTTAGAATAGCAAAAATTGACAAGGCAAGAGACAACAAATGTTGGAGAGGTTGTGGAGAAAGGGGAACCCTCTTACACTGTTGGTGGGAATGCAAGTTGGTATAGCCACTTCGGAAAACAGTGTGGAGGTTCCTCAAAAAATGAAAATAGAGCTACCCTATGACCCAGCAATTGCACTCCTGGGTATTTACCCCAAAGACACAGATGTAGTGAAAAGAAGGGCCATATGCACCCCAATGTTCATAGCAGCAATGTCCACAATAGCCAAACTGTGGAAAGAGCCAAGATGCCCTTCAACAGATGAATGGATAAAGAGGATGTGGTCCATATATACAATGGAATATTACTCAGCCATCAGAAAGGATGAATACCCAACTTTTACATCAACATGGATGGAACTGGAGGAGATTATGCTAAGTAAAATAACTGAAGCAGAGAAAGTCAACTGTCATATGGTTTCACTTACTTGTGGAACATAAGGAATAGCATGGAGGACATTAGGAGAAGAAAAGGAAAAATGAAGGGGGGGAATCTGAGGCAGAGATGAACCATGAGAGACTATGGACTCTGAGAAACAAACAGGGTTTTAGAGGGGAGGGGTGAGGGAGGATGGGTTAGCCCGGTGATGGGTATTAAGGAGGGCACGTACTGCATGGAGCACTGGGTGTTATATGAAAACAATGGATTGTGGATCACCACATCAAAAACTAATGATGTATGGTGACTAACATAATAAAATAAAATAAAATAAAATAAAAAATAGAACTACCATATGATCCAGCAATTCCAGTTTGGGGTATACATCTAAAGGAAATAAAATCACTGTCTCAAAGAAATATCTGCTCCTTATGTTCATTGCAACATTATTCACAGTAGCCAAGACATAGAAACAACCTAAATGTCTTTTGGCAAACAAATAGATAAAATAAATGTGGATAAAGTACACACACTCACACACACACACACACACACACACACGGAATATTCAGTCATAAAAGAAGGAAATCCTGCATTTTACCACATCATGAATGAACCTGGAAGGTATTGTTCTAGGTGAAATAATTCAGAGAAAGACAAATAATGTATGACCTCACTTATATGTGGGATGTAATAAAAATTGAACTCATAGAAACAGAACAGTTTGGTGGTTGCCAGATGCAGGGGGTATGTGGTGGAGGAAATGAGTAAAGGTATTCAAAGTATACAAGCTTATAAAATAAATAAGTTCTGTATGGCATGGTCACCAAGGTAATAATACTGTATCGTAAATTTGAAAGTTTTTAAAGAGTAGATCTTGAAAGTTCTAATCAAAAGAAAAAATATGTAACTATGTGAGGTGATAGGTGTGAAGTAACCTTAACGTGGTTATCATTTTGCAGTGTATACATACATCAAATCATTGTTGTACACCTTAATCTTATGCAATGTAATATGTCTATTTTAACTTAATAAAAGTGATAGAAAAAAAAAAAAAAAGAAATAATCTGAGCAGACCAATAACGACTAAGAAGACTGACTTAGTAATCAAAAACCTCCCAAAAAGAAAAGCCTAGGACCAGATGGTTTCACTGGTGAATTCTATGAAACATTTAAAGAAGAATTAACACCAGTCCTTCTGAAACTCTTCCAAAAACTTGAAAGGAATACTTCTAAACTCATTTTATGAGGCCAGGATTACACTGACACTAATGCTAGATAAAGACAATACAAGACAATACAGGCCAATATTTCTGATAAATATAGATGCAAAAATTATCAACAAAATACTAGCAGAACAATTCAACAGCACATTAAAAGAATCATACACCATCATCTAGTGATTCATCTCTAGGAAGCAGCGGTCATTCAAAATATGCAAATCAATAAATGTGATACACCACATTAACAGAATGTAAGATAAAATCACATCTCTATAGATGCAATAAAACATCTGAAAAATTCAACATATTTTCTTTTTTTATTAAGTTCAATTAGCCAACATATAGTACATCATTAGTTTTTGATGTACTATTCAGTGATTCATTAGTTGTGTATAACACCAAGTGCTCATCACGTCACATGCCCTCCTTAATGCCCATCACCCAGTTACCCCATCCTCCCACCCACCTCCCCTTTGCAACCCTCAGTTTGTTTCCCAGAGTCAAGAGTCTCATATGGTTTGTCTCCCTCTCTGATTTCTTCCCTTTCAGTTTTGCTTCCCTTCCCCCTATGGTCCTCTGCACTATTCCTTATATTCCACATATGAGTGAAACCATATCAACATATTTTCATGAAAAAAAACTCTCGATAAATTTTGTATATAAGGAACATACTTCAACATAATAAATGCCTTATGTGACAAGCCTACCAATATTAACAAGCATGTTCAGTGGTGAATTGTTAAATGTTTTTTGTCTAATATCAGGAACAAGACAAGGATGCCAACTCTCACCACTTCTATTCAACATACTGCTGGAAGTCCTACCCAGAGCAATCAGGCAAGAAAAAGACATAAAAGTCAGAAAGGAAGAAGTAAAATTGTCTCTGTTTGCAGATGACATGATTTCATATAAAAAAAATCTAAAGACTCTCCTAAGAAATAATATTTTTAAAAAAGCCATTCTGAAAAATAAAGAATACTAGAATAATAATGGAATTCAATAATGTTTCAGGATACAAAATATAAGTACAAAAATCATTTGTGTTTCAGTACAATGAACATTGAAAAGAGAAATTAATGTAACAATCCCATTTGCAATAGCACGAAATAGGATAAAGTACTTAGGAATACATCTAACCTAGGAGGTTAAAAATCTGTACACTGAAAACTATTAGATATTTATAAAAGAAATTGAAGAAACACAAAAAAATGGAAAGATATTCTGTATTTATGGATTTTAAGAATTACTGTTGTGAAAATGCCCTTACTACCCAAAGCCATCTATAGATTTATTGTAATCCCTATCTCAAATTCCATGGTATTTTTCACAGAAGCAGATAAAACAATTATAAAATTCACATGGAAACAAAAGAGACCCTGAATAACCAAAACAATCCTGAGAAAGAAGAACAAAGCTGGTGGCATCATGCTTTCTGATTTCAAACTTTATTTCAAAGCTATAGTAATCAAAACAATATGGTGCTGGCATAAAATCTGACATATAGACTAATGGGAGAGAATCAAGAGCCCAACTATAAACCCATAGTCAACCAATACTTATCAGGAGGCCAGGAATATTCAATGGGGAAAGGATAGCCTCTTTTATAAATGGTATTGGGGAAAATTGGATGTTCACATGCAAAAGAATGTATTAGATCCCTATCTTACACTGCTCAGAAAAATTAACTCAAAATGAATTAAAGACTTAAGTGTAAGACTCAACACCACAAAAATCCTAGAAGAAAATATAGGGAAAATACTCCTTGACATGGTTTTGGTAACAAGTTTTTGAATATGACACCAAAAGCACAAGCAACAGAAAAAAAAAGTGGGACTACATCAAACTAAAAAGCTTATGCACAGCAAAAGAAATAATCAACAAATGAAAAGACAACTTACAGAGTAAGGGAAAATATTTGCAAACCACATATCTGATAAGGGATTAATATCCAAAATATATGAGCAGCACATACAACTCAACTACAAAAAAAAAAAAAAAAAAAAATGGGCAAAGGACCTGAATAGATGTTTTTCCAAAGAAAACATGCATTTTGCCCATGTAAATGTTCTATAGGTGTAAGAAAAGGTTTTCAATATTTCTAATCATCAGAACAATGCAAATCAAAACCATGAGATGTTATATTTGTTAGAGTGTCTGTTAAAAAAAACAAAAAACAAAAACCAAGAGATAAGTGCTGGTGAGAATGTGGAGAAAAAGGAACCCTTGGACACTGACGGTAGGAGTGTAAATTTGTAAGCTACTCTGAAAACAGTATGGAGGGTCCTCAAAAAGTTGAAAATAGAGTAGTAATCTGATCCAGTAATCCTACTTCTGAGTATATATGGGAAGAAAATGAAATCAGGATCTCAAAGATATGTCTGCACCCTCATGTTCATTGTAGCATTATTCACAATAGCCAAGACAGTGAGCAACCTACATATCCTTCAGCAGATGAAGGGATAAAATAAATGTGATATATACAGTGGAATATTATTCAGCCATAAAAATAAGGAAATCTTGCCATTTATGGAAACATGGATGGACTTTGAAGGCATTATACTATAAAAATATAAATACTATATGATCTCATTTATACTGGAATCTAAAAACAAACTTATAAAGAGTAAGTAGATTGGTGGTTGCCAGGGTCTGGGGTTGAGGGAAGTATCAAGATGTTGGTCAAAGGGCACAATCTTTAGTTATAAGATGAAGAATTCTGGGGATATAATGTACAGCATGGTGACTATAGTTAATATTTTAACTTGGGAGTTGCTAAGAGTAGTTCTTAAATGCTCTTACCACCAAAAAGAAGTAATTTTATGAAATGATGGATATACTAACTAACCTTATTGTAGTAATCATTTTGTTATATGTGTGTGTGTGTGTGTGTGTGTGTGTGTGTGTGTATCAAATCATCACATTGCACCTGAAACTTACAGAATGTTATACACAATTATATCTTAATAAATCTTGAAAATAAAAGTAAGAACAAAAACAAAACAAAACAATATTGGCTTTTAGAAAATAGCTTGTTGCTTCCTACTGAAGTGCCAGTGGCTGATGATGGCTCAATATGATACTACTTCTAGGGTAATGGGATCAAGTCATCAAACAAAGGCAAACAAAGAAGTTGTGATGTTGAAATTTCAGACATTGGTCTGCAGATGAGGAAGCTATTTGGGAGCAGCAGAGAGGTCTTCATTGCATTCTGAATCATATGCTGTATGCTATTATGTTCTGAAAATAGGTTAGGATTAAACTTTAAATTTACCCCCACATACACCCTGGAATCCCCTATTCATGTGAATTTTGCTTGGAAAATTGGTTTCACAAAAATATGGTTTCAAAAAAAAAAATATGGTTTCATCACATGGTGTAGAATACTGGATCACTTGTACCTTAACTTTTAGAAACCCATTTTCCAACAAAAGACCTGCTTCGAAGTCAGTAGCTCTTAACCAGGCTCTTTTGACACTTCTAGGGGGGAGTTGAAGAGGGAGAAAGCCAAATACCTTTGAAATTAAATGGAAATTGTTGGGCGATTTGCAGGACCAAGTCTGGCATAATGGACTATGGTCTCTTGGAAGGAGCTCTGGGGGAGCCTGGGTAGTGCAGTCAGTTGAGCATCTGACTCGGTTTTGGCTCAGGTCATGATCTCAGGGTCTGCCCCTCCCCTTGCCCCTGCTCTAGCTCTCTCTCTCTCTCTAATAAATAAATAAATCTTTAAAAAAAAGAAAAGAGCTCTGAACTGATAAAGAATGTGGATTCTATCCCTTGCTTTATGACCTTGGGTATGACATTTCACCCCAGGTCTCAGTGTCCTCATCTGTAAAACCACTGATGACAACACCACAAGATTCTCAGTGATACCTGAGTAAATGGGAAAGTGTGTGTTGTTGCATTAGTCACCATACCATTCCAAAATCTGTTAAGGAATGCACTTCTTCCTTTGGATGATTTTCAGTTCCAGTTCACACTCTCTAAAATAGGCTGCCTTTAATTGTCTGCTCAAAGTGGTCACTGGGTGATTTGGGAAACCCCTTGCTACTTAACTTATACTCTTTCCCTTTGATCTCCCATCTACTCTAGGTGTCAACTCTGCCCGCTCAGTTCCTCCTTCCTACCCACCACCGCAGGACCCGTTAAACCAGGGCCAGTACCTGGTCCCTGATGGCATCGCTCAGTCACAGGTCTTTGAGTTCACCGAACCCAAGCGCAGCCAGTCACCATTCTGGCAAAACTTCAGCAGGTTAACCCCCTTCAAAAAATAATAATTACAGGGAGGCAGATAATTTTAAAATAAAGTAAATAAAATTATATTTATAGATGGACATTTTTTTGGAGAAGCACTGTTGAAATTTATATATATATAAATATATATACCTATATATATATTTATATATAGAGAGACACACATACACACACAGACCCTTGAGTATACATACACACACACACACACACACACACACACACACACACACACACAGAAGGACCAAAAAAAAAACATTTTCTGTTGTTTTGGGGAAGTGAAATCTGTAGTTGGTAGGAAGAGGTACCAATGACTTCTAAACATGTGATCCCTTCTTAGAAGTTTTCTGTTCTTACCCTGTTCCCCTCCCCTTTATTTTCAGAAATTGACACTTCTATGTGTTCCTTTTCTTGTTGAGATAATCTCTTTGCTCCCTTGTGAGTGATTCATTGACTTGTCATTATTACCATAGATGTGTTTGTATTTTTTTTTCTTTCCTGATGATACTGACGCTGATAACTTTTGAATTTACTTTGATGTGATGGAGTTTGGGAGTTTGAAATTTCTTTTTTTCCTTTTCCTTTTCAATGGGTAAAGGGAGGATTCCCCTTTCTCTTTTCCCTCAGCTGACCATCTGTGAATGTTTCTACAGCCCGGCAGTTGCCCCAGACAGCTTTTTCCCTGCATCTTCTGTCCTCAGTCGTGCCAGTCTAGACATGCTCTGTTGTGCCCTGTGACATAACTGCTTGATATTTCTATTGCTTTCACTGTGTTTTAGATGTCATAGAGGGATCAAAACCAAACAGAATCAAGGGAGAGTCAGAGTATAATAATTCTGGAGAGGACTTCTGTTCAGGGAACATTCTGCATTTGGGCTCTTCTCCTAGCACTGGGGGTTCCCATGTTATAGCACTGCTGGGTCATGAGCAGTTTTGTATCTGGGGTTTAGTTTGAGCCAATTATTCTCTTCTTCAAGTTGATTTGGTTATGGTGTTCCTTGTAGGCCTCCTCCCTCCCCTAACCTAAAAGATCAGAACTTGAAGCAAAGGGGCTGAGACTCTGCTTCCCAGGGGAGGGATTCAACTGCCTCTAGCACCAAGTAGGCTTAAAGTTGGGGTTCCCCACTGAAATCATTTCAGAGGCCTGGTCATCCCTGCTTCCATTTTCAGATTACAGGCAGCATTTATAGTAGTCTATGAAGGGGTCAAGACAGAGCCCACCTGACCAAGATCATCAGCTGCCTTCAAATTATTGACCTGGACAGGATCCAAGGCTGACCATAACCTCTTAAAGGAAAGAACAGGAATGGGCATGGAAAGAGGCAGCCCTAGCCCAAGATATGTACCTGCAGTTCCTACCACTCAAGTTATGTGAGACCTTCCCCATTGTTAACAGATTGCATGGACAATCTTCCATGATTACTACCTTCTCCTCTCCCTGTTGTCCTTTCTCCTGTTCTCCTGGCACAGGAAAATTCCTGCTATTAGCATAAAGAACTCTGTCACTCTAAGAAGGCCCTATTTCCAAAATTCTCCTATCCCAGGACATTGGAAGCAAGTAAGTGAGGAGCCCAGGGAAACTTCCCTATGGAGAAAAGATCTGAGGTAGACACACTACCCTCAGACTTATTTTTGGCAGGCTTTATACTTAGGCAAAACTAACTTCTCCCACTAAGAGGCAGGCTCCCTATGGGGGCAGGAGTACCTGTTCCTCCTCACATAGCCCTTCAGGTGGACAGACCTTGAACAGCAAGGAGAATGGAGTACAAAGGAGTGAGAATGGGCCCTGCTATGGAGAACCACTCTAATGAGGAATCTGGAAATTGTGAGTATGTTCTGGAACCTAGGAGAAAACTTCATCATGAAAGGACCTCAGCTTACTGAGCAGCAGCCATGGCTGCATGAGGCCCTCAGCATAGCTGACTTGATTGCTGCTCTATGCCTCCTGACCCAGACCAGGCCCTGCCCAGCCTGGGAATTATTCCTCTGTGGGAATCAAATTACAAGCTATTTGCTTCCATTCCACCACATTCAAATCAGACTTGTGGGGTAAGCCAAGGGTAAGCCTGAGCTGGGCAGGGGGCTGGGGCTCGGGACCAGCCACAACTGCTCAGCAAATGACCCAGCTACTAAAGTCCCACCTTGGCAAGGAACCTGGTATCCACTGTCTAAGCTACAATGGCCTCCCTGGCAAATAGCATGTGATTCAATGGCTGTGTAGGCCTCCCTTAAGTATACATTCTTTTCCTACTTTCCGTTCTCCACTAGGCTTAACCTTGACATGTTTCTCCAGGGGCTAGGAGCAAACCAAGAGGGGGTGCTTGGCCAAGTCCCTGGGCCTCTCTTAGCCAAGCCCCCTTGCTCTCCCTCCATGCCCTTCTCCCCTGAGCCTGTGCCCAGAGCTTCAGGATCAGGAATATTACCTCTTGCCACCCACCTCTCATCTACTCAAACCGCTGGCCTCACCAGATGCCAATAACTTGTGAAAACAACAAGAAATCAGTTTACCATTGGTTGGAGTGTTTCCCCAGCCTATGGCAGGAAAGCAGACCAGTGACCAACAGCCCCAAGGGGAGCCCTGTTACCTGGGATCAGGGTCCAGGTCTATTCTGTGTCCCCACAGCAGTGCTATCCCCAAGAACTCTGTAAATCTCCTCTATGTGTGCATGGCCCCCAAGCTCCCCTTTTCTCAACTCAATGAGGCCTGGATTTGTTCTCCAAAAGGCTTTGCTAGTGTGTTTTATGGGCCCTGCTGTGGGATAGTCCTAACACAGAAATCTAACTCCTCTTTCTCTCTCCCACTCTCCTCTTCTCTCTATGTGTATAACTCTAATGGATTTATCAAGGACAGCAGCAAGAGAGTTCTGACAATTCTAGTGTGAAGCCAAATAGTGATCTTTAGTGCTTTGGGGCTGGGGTGGGCTGGGGTGGATGGATGGGTAACAGTGATTTTGATTACCCCTGCTGCTCTGCATTTGCCAGTTTATTATTTTGTTTCTTCTGATTGTTTGACCCTGTCAAACAAGTGTCAAAGTTGTGTGTTTAAAAAAAAAAATGTTTAACAACAAAACTATGATGTTGTAATGACACAAAGCCTTATGAAAATATTTATGGAGTTCAATAAAAGAAGTAAAAATACACTTCTAGGCACATTTTTCTTGCCTGTGTGTGTGCATTTCACTAATTGCAAAATAAAGGAAATTTTCCTGTTGGGGGACAGCGTATCCCAATCTAGTCTTGGCCTGCCGGCCCTGTTGTTCCATTGTCAGGCATCTCATGGGCTGTCTGTGACCTTCCATGCCCTTTCTGGAAGACAAGTTTGATCCTGTAACCAGGGACGCTTCAAATGTCTTTATATATGGGACTGTTCTTCATGTCCCCTGTCCCTTTGATAAGACTTGAGGACCCATTCCTGACCCCATTCCCTTTCCTTGCAGCTACAAATCCAGTACATGCCCTGGGCACTCATGGGAGCTTAAAAGCTGCTTTTTGGATCTAGCCAGAGGCCATATCATATTCTGGTTCTGTCTCCTCAGAAGTAGACACATTCCTTATCCATCCCCAAAGTGGGTGTAGTGACCTTACTGTTGTATTCATCATGGTGTTGCCTGCAAGTTGATGCTCCTTGCTGCCTACAAGGCCCCTATGTGGTGTCTTATCCTGCCCATCAGAGAAGCAATAGTGGGTTTGTTTTGGCACTGCCTCACCTGCCTGTCTCCAGAGTGACTAAACACTAACTCTAATAAAATGCTTATTTACTAAAAGGTATCAGATAATTGTCCTAAGCTATAGAGTTAGGAGGAAGAGCAGGTGTTTTACCTCTGGGTTAGGGTATGAGCCCTATTTAGGACTAAGGGATGTCCCTAATCCTGGATTTGGAGAAAGTAATTATTAAAACATCTCCTTCAATAAACTTTACCCTTTCTCCATTTCTTGGCTCTCTCATAATTTAACCTCTTTTCCTACTGTCCCCACTTTTTCCCTTTCCCATGGGGTCTGTAATCTTTTTTCATCAAACTCAGAACACTCAGTTCTCAGCAGTCCCTTCTCCATCTTGCCAGTTCCCAGCTTCATCAGCTTCCAAAGGTGAATCTCAATTATGCTCTGGTCTGAGTACTCCCTGACTACCTTCTGAGGGTCCTAGAATGGTGAGTGGGGAGACAAATGCTGGAGGGTCTTACACTCTGGGATGCAGCTGATTCTCTCCTAAGGTACCTAAAATCAGCATGTCTCATCACCAGAAGAATTATTTCTGAAAGCCCCATATGGTCCACATGATCATCCATACTCTTTATTACCATAAATAATGGCTCTACTACTTACCAAGCTTATTTGCTAAGAGCATTTACCCACTTGCTACCCTCAGTTTTGTTACAAGGTACACAATATTCACTGTTGAGAGTGCTGCTATATTTATTGATGAAAGTGCCACTTGCCTAATTAAGTTTCCAATTTGCCTTTTCTAATTACTAAATTTCTCCCCTTGACTGGGGACAGAAAGGGCAGCAGATTTAAAGTATCATTTTTAGGAGGCTTTCAAAGGGGAGGGCCTTAGCCCATCCCAAGATCATTTATCAAGGACAATGGCTTCTTATTCTACTTTTCCCCAGGATCTTGTGGGAAGCTCAGGGGTGGAGAGAGAGAGATCTGTGGTGTGCCCAGATGACCAGAACTAGAATAGAGAAAGGAGACTTCCCAGCTTCCAGGAAAGGCCTCTTCCTAGAACAAGTCATCCCTGACCTATCTGTATCCTGGGAAGTTTCCCACCAGGTCTGATGGAGGAGGCTAATGGCTTGTTTATAAACAACAATTGCTCCTATTTCAATGACCTTACCATATACAGGTCTCATGTAATCCTCTTCACAACCTTTTGGCAACAGGGTTATTAACCGCATTTAACACGAGAGGCCAGAAGCTCATTTGAAGTGACTAGTCAAGGTTCCCCAGCTTGTGGGTATTCATCACCTAAAACTCAGCCCCGTTCAAACTGATCTCAGAGCTACTCCCTCTCAGAGTGTTTCTGGGGCTGTATGTGTTGGGAAAGAGCTGGACAAAAGTATGAAATGATCTGATACTAACATGAATGAGTGACACTCTCCTTGAGAGCCCTCTTAAATTTTCTAATACAGTCCTCCAACATGTGAATGCAGCCATAGGTCCTTTTGTCTCTAGTACCAAGACCAAGTGGGATAAGGACCAAAGCTTCTGCTTACTTCACTGAGGCCACCACTGTGCTGTTTGGCCCACTTAGCTTTTGACCTCTTTGGGATTTCCTTATTCATGCTGACCTGCTCACTACTGGCTCCCAGAGGCTTTTGTCCTAAAATATGGGGCTGATGAGGTAGATCTTGTTTGCCCAGGCCTTTACCTGCCAGGCCCAAGGTAGGATAATGAGACTTCTTAATATTCCCCCAAGTCCCACCACCTGCAGGACTATAGTTCAGCCTGGCCATAGGTAGATTAGATCAGCTGGGTTTGCAACACAGTTGAATAGGGATGTTTGGTGGTAAGATTCATGTTCCCTAGAAGCACACTATTCTGGTATCATCTCTCCCATTTCTGTCTTGGGCTGTGACCTCCTTCTCCAGACATGTCACAGGGACACTATTTTCTCATATACTTGAGAAAGGGGGGGGAAGGAATGTACATGGGCAGGCAGTAGCCCTGCATTCTTTAGAAACCTCTATTATTTCTAGTTAGCTCACCAATAGGTCATTTAAGTTAGCTTCCTAGACAAGGCTATGTCCATCTCCACAACAAACATGCTTCTCCACAGACCTGTCAACCAGCTGAATCAGATTCAACCCCCATATCTTGAGTATGTAATCTGGGCCAGACCTTATAGTAGGTACATCAGAGATACCAAGATGACTAAAGTCTCTATCCACAGTCACTTATTTAGTGAGAACATATAAACATGGGTCATAACAGGGATGAATGGGAGCCTGGAGGCACTTAGAGAATGGAATGGTTAATTCTGATTGAGGAAATCTTTGTAACCAGTCAGGATAAATTTGGTTATGCTGCAGAAACAGATATTCCTAAAACTTCAAAGGCTTAACATACAAGAGTTTATTTCTTGCCCATGCAAATCTTTCTGTAGGTCTAGGTAACTCTCCAAAGCAGCTATCTGCCATGTGATAGTACACAGTCTGGCCTGCTTCTGCCTTGCTACACCTCCATCTTAACACATACTTCCATAATCACTATAGTTGGAGAAAGAGTCCTAGAGAGTTTCCAATTTACACTTAAATTCTCTATGCCTGCTTCCAGTCACAACCCAAAGGGCCAGAACTGATCACATGGCCTCATCTAACTTCAAGGGAACAGGAAACTATAGAAGTCCTGTAAGTTCAGAAGGACAGGAGAACTAGATATTGATGAGCATTAGAAACCTCTACCAAAGAAGGAAAGGTTTGAACTAAGCCTCAGAAAACAGGGAAAATTCTACCATGTTGTGAAGGTTAGAGCAACTGAAAAGTTAAGGGGAACAATCCACACAAGATCATCCTTCTGACACCAATTGCAAGTCCATGGGTCCCCAAGATCACCCTTAGGTTTGATAATTCACTAGAAAGACTCACAAAACTGTTAAAATCATGGTTTTTAAAATCTATAGGGTGCAGATTAAAATCAGTTAAGGGAAGAAATCAGGGCAGAGTCCAAGAAGGTACCATATGGAGAGATTTAATTGTCATTTCCCAGTGGACAGATTTACTTTTTTGGCATTAATATATGACAATTTTCATGGAATATTGCTAGGAAGAGAAGTTCCCCCAAGTTTCTTGAGATTTTATTGGGGCTCCATCACTGTCTCTGTGACTGATCTCAGTCTCCAATCTCCTTAAGAAGTGGGCTGATGCCAGGTATCCCACAGCCCACATCATTGATGTGGCCCAAAACCCCACCCTAAATCACACTGTTAGACTGTCAGGCGACCCAAGGCTTCCAGTCAAACAAAAACACCCCTATCAGACCCAACATTCCAAAGGCTTAGAGAGTACCTTGCAGAAGCTGAGGGTAAAGGCCAGACCTCTCTTTAGGCAAGGACAAAGTCTTTTTTACACACATGTGGAAAATTCATAAGGCAGAGGGTTGAAAAAGGAATAAAGGTATTCCAAGTGAAGGGAATGACATGATTAAAATCCTGGGAGATAAAGTCACATTGAGTAAAAGCCTCCATATTCATTTATTAATCCATCAAATATTTACTGGCATGCCTAATACTTCCAGGTTCTGGAATATGGAAATGAACAAATTAAACACTGCACCTACTTCCATTGTGCTTATGAATGGTAAACTACCTTCAAGTACAAATTTCTCTGTGTGAATTTTGGGGATGAGAGATGGGAGCTTCCCAGCTCTCATAGCAAACCAACCACACATAAAACTTCAGCTAGACCCCTCATAAATGTCCAGCCTCCCAGTCACCAGATTGCATATCCTTATCTCCTGTTCAGCCTTAGCTAAGGCAACCCACATTCATATAGAGATAGATAGATGATAGATAGATGATAGATGATAGATATAATGGACTGATGATATATGATTATATATATAATATCTAGATTATATATGATTTTATATATATATAATATCTAGAATATAGCAGGCCAGAATTACTGCAGGCCTGGGAATTACTGCTTTCCTTGCCCTGGGAGTACCCTTTAACCAATGACTGATGAGGGAAGGTATAATTGCCCTGATTCCTTTGTTCCTCAGATGTAATAATTCAAAAGTGTGTTGGACACTTTTCCCTGGAATTTTCCAGAGATTAAGCTTCAATTGCCCACTGTAGTAGCTGGTTTAATAACACACCCCTTATTGGCTGCCTTTACTTACCTGTATAACTTACCTACTCCCCTCACATTAAAAGATGGGCTTTTTGGGGAGATTCAGCCAAGACACGTGAATTAGTGCTCACTATATATTGTGAAGCTGAAGCTGTGAAGCATTGGTGCTCTTTTTCAGTTTGGAATTGTTTCTGGCTATATAAAATAGGAGCTTTCAAATAAGGCATTCCCCTTCCTGGGTAAGAGACAACTATTTAGACAAAAGGAAAGAAAGGAATAGTGGCATTTCAGGCAGCAGCTGAGAGTGAATAGCTCCAGGACACCCTTCTTGGTACCCCAGAAATTCCGTTAAGGAAGTGGTGGTACTGAAGCAAGGCAATGCACTAAAATTATTTTCAAATTGCAGGGTCATGGTATCAGTTTAGTTGAATATAACCAGCATTTAAAAAAATGAAATAATAGACTGGAATGAAATAGAATGGAAAAAAAACAGAGTGTTGCAAGTTAAAAAAAAAAAAAAAAGTATGTAGTGTTTTAAATTTGGAAGGTATGTGTACTGCATGCAATATTAAAGGGCTTTTTTTAATAGTAGATTGTCAAAAAGAATATTTCAGAAACACTGGTGTAGAGTCAGACTGCTTCAGTTCAAATCCTAGTTCCTTTTTTTATTAAGTTCAATTAGCCAGCATATAGTACATCATTAGTTTTTGATGTAGTGTTCAATGATTCATTACTTGTGTATAACACCCAGTGCTCATCAAATCCTAGTTCTACTGTGTGTTGGCTATGTGACTTTGAGTAAGTTACTTAACTATTTCATGCCTCAGTTTCCCTATTTTGAAATAGGGATTATAATAGTATTTCTTTGTGACTGAAAAACTGTTGATGGCCTTCCAGTATACATGTATCCCTTATTTGCAACTTGAACCCCAATTTTGTTTGAAACAACAATGTGCTCATTTAAGTGCCATTTTTCCAGCTTCTCCTGCAGCAAGAGGTAGCCATATAACCAACATCTGATAAGGAAATGTAAGAGAAAGTCTGCAGGTAGGGGGCTAGTTTCTGATAAATCTTTTGCTCTCCTGATAAAGGAGATAAATATGGCTGGCACCAACACCTCTCTTCTTCTCCCTACTCTGATTGTATTTATGATGCCTGGAGCTAGGACAGCCATCTGTGAACATGAAATAACAAGCATGAAGCTAAAGGCCTATATGCTAAGGCTGGTAGCAAGGAAAGATGGGAAGAAACTAGGTCCCTGATGACATCAATAAACTACAGAAATAAGCAGCAACCACCTACCTCTGGATTGTTACTGTGTGAAAAAAAGAAACTGCCATTTAATGAAGTCATAGTTAGATTACTTTTATGTTACTTGAGGTCAAAAGAATTTCTGTCCTTCATAGGGATTTGTTATTAGGATAAAATAAGTTAATACATGTCCAGCATCTACAACAGCTCAATAAAGTGAAGACTGTTGTTATTATTATTATTATTATTATTATTATTGCATTAAATAAATGTGAGGTTCAAAGAAAGGAAGGAGGGAAGGAATTTTTCTAAGATCATAGTTCCCTCTTCTATAAACAAAGTGGTGACTCAAAGGCTGCTAGAGCCCTGTCCAGCTCCCTGTGCCCTGGAGAGCAAAATGGTACAAAGGATATTAGAGTTTCACTCTACCCTTTTTGGGCTCAGGATGTCCTCAGTGCTCATTGAGGCTGGAAGCCCAACATGGCTGAGACAGGAGACCTTTCCCAGACTCTTGTGCTGTTCTCAGTTCTGAGAAATAAAAAGAGCTCATCACATCTGGCACTCACCTGGACTTTATACCTACCCAGAGAAATATTGAGATCATTCCCTTTGCTTGATGAAGTGTAAATGTCTATAAAATGGAAATCATTCTTATTTTTTAGGTAATCTGGTATTTCCCCTCCCCCTGAGGAAACCCCTAAGAGAAAGAGCTCATGCTTGTAACACTTAAAAGTCCCCTTTTCACCTTGCCTGCACCTGTCCTTTTCCCTACCCACATAAAAGACATAGGCCCAACCTCCCTGTATCATAGCAGTGTTAGAGAACCTGGGGTAAGTCACTTCTGCTCCCACTTAGGCTTCGGTGCCCCATCTGGGACTAGACCAATGGTCAGGGTGAAGCACACAAGATTATTCATGGGGAATACAGAAGGAAAGGTTAAAACTTATCTATTATCTGAAAAATAAGAAGAAAATTGAGCTGTATCAATATGGATTGTCAGTAGTACATGATTATAATTTATAATAAGTACACTTATATTGGGAAACTGTGCTCAGAAATGTTTTACTAATGGAGTGCATGATCCAAAATTTGGAACAGCACTGGACCATATTTCTTTAAGATTTATTAAACACTTACCATATATACTAGCTCTATTCTAAGTACATTACATATATTGAGTCAATTTAATCCTTACAACAGCCCTATGAGAAAAATGCCATTATTTAATCATTTTGCATGTGAGGTAACTGAGGCACATATTGGTGAGGCAAATTGTTCAAGGTCATAGAAGTACTGAGTAACATAGCTTGAACTCAAGCCCAAGCAATATGGGTATAGGGTTTGCACTTTTAACCACTTTTGGTCAATGAGAGCCAAAATCCAAACTTCCAGTATAAAATGATATGCTAATCTGATGGGCACCTGGGTGGCTCAGATGGCTAAGAGTCTGCCTTCAGCTCCAGTCATAATCTCAGGGTCCTGGGATCCAGCCCCGCATTCGGCTCCCTGCTCGGTGGGGAGCTTGCTTCTCCCTCTCCCTCTACTGTTCCCCTTGCTTGGCTCGCTCACTCTCTCTGTCAAATAAATAAATAAAAATAAAATCTTTAAAAGATAAATAAAATGATATGCTAATCTGAAATTATCATTTTTTGGAGCAAGAATTGTTTTGTTTCTGCCTGGCCATATCCTCCTCAGCCAGAGTACTTGGATTCAAATCCCAGCTCCATCATTCACTCCCTAGCTGTGAGACAATAGGCAGATGACCTCACCTCTCTGAGCCTCAGTTTCCCCATCTGTTAAATGGGAATAAGAATAGTTAATAATAAAGGAAAACACAGGCAGCAACCTCTTCGACCTCAGCCGCAGCAACTTCTTCCTAGAAACATTGCCAAAGGCAAGGGAAGCAGGGCAAAAATGAATCATTGGGACTTCATCAAGATAAAAAGCTTTTGCACAGCAAAAGAAACAGTCAACAAGACCAAAAGACAACCGACAGAATGGGAGAAGATATTTGCAAATGACATATCAGATAAAGGGCTAGTATCCAAAATCTATAAAGAACTTCTTAAACTCAACTCCCAAAGAACAAATGATCCAATCAAGAAATGGGCAGAAGACATGAACAGACATTTTTCCAAAGAAGACATCCAAATGGCCAACAGACACATGAAAAAGTGCTTAACATCGCTCAGCATCAGGGAAATCCAAATCAAAACCTCAATGAGATATCACCTCACACCAGTCAGAATGGCTACAATTAACAAGTCAGGAAATGACAGATGTTGGCAGGGATGCAGAGAAAGGGGAACCCTCCTAGACTATTGGTGAGAATGCAAGCTGGTGCACCCACTCTGGAAAACAGTATGGTAGTTCCTCAAAAAGTTGAAAATAGAGCTACCCTATGACCCAGCAATTACTACTGGGTATTTACCCCAAAGATACAAATGTAGGGATCTGAAAGGGTATGTGCACCCCAATGTTTACAGCAGCAATGTCCACAATAGCCAAACTGTGGAAAGAACCAAGATGTCCATCGACAGATGAATGGATAAAGAAGATGTGGTATATATAGACAATGGAATATTATGCAGCCATCAAAAGGAATGAGATCTTGCTGTTTGCAATGATGTGGATGGAACTGGAGGGTGTTATGCTGAGCGAAATAAGTCAATCAGAGAAAGACGTGTATCATATGACCTCACTGATATGAGGAATTCTTAATCTCAGGAAACAAACTGAGGGTTGCTGGAGTGCGGGTGGTGGGAGGGATGGGATGGCTGGGTGATAGACATTGGGGAGGGTATGTGCTATGGTGAGCACTGTGAATTGTGCAAGACTGTTGAATCACAGATCTGTACCTCTGAAACAAATAATACAATATATGTTTAAAAAAAAAAAAAGTAGAAGATAGCAGGAGGGGAAGAATGAAGGGGGGGAAATTGGAGGGGGAGACGAACCATGAGAGACGATGGACTCTGAGAAACAAACTGAGGGTTCTAGAGGGGAGGGGGGTGGGAGGATGGGTTAGCCTGGTGATGGGTATTAAAGAGGGCATGTTCTGCATGGAGCACTGGGTGTTATACACAAACAGTGAATCATGGAACACTATATCAAAAACTAATGATGTAATATATGGTGATTAACATAACAATAAAAATTTAAAAAAAAGAATAATAATTACATAATTGTTGTAAGGAGAAAATCACTTTACAACTAACATGGAAAACACTTAACACAATGCCTAGGGCATAGTAGAACTCAAATTGTTAAAAGTTGGGTCTGAGTTCCTCAAAAAGTTTGATGTAGAGTTACATATAATCCAGCAGCAATTCCACTCTTAGGTACATACCCTAAAGAAATGAAAACATGTCTACACAAAAATTTGTGCATAAATGTTCATAGCAAATTTATTCATAATTGCCAAAGGTGGAAACAGCCGAAAAATCCATCAACTGATAAACAGATAAACAAAATGTAGTATATCCCTGTAATGGACTATTATTCAACCATAAAAAAAATACTTGGTACATGCTACAACATGGATGAAACTTGAAAACACTATACTATATGAGAGACATCAGACTCAAAAGATTTTGTATGATTTTATTCCTATGAAATAGGCAAATTCCAGAATAGGCAAATCCATAGAGACAGAAAATAAATTAATGATTGCCAGGAGCTGAGAAGTGGACAAGGAGTGACTGGTAATGACTAAAGTATTTCTTTTTCAGATGGGTGATGAAAATGATTTATTAAATGTGCTGATGGCCACACAATTCTGTGAATATACTAAAAATCATTGACTTATACACTTTTTAAAAGATGAATTTTGTAATGTAAATTATATTTCAATAAAACTATAACAAACAAAAAGAAGGGGACTCTAACCCTTGCTTGCTTTTATGCTATTGGAGAATTCCCCACCATAGCTCTCCAAAGTTGCTTCAAGGAGAAATTCCTGTACCAGTGCCTCCACCCCCATGCCTATATGAAATAATTATTTCAAATAAATTACTCACCTCCCTTTCACTCTGCCTCTCTACCAGCCTTTTCCTTATCAACTTTTTCTTGTCTTTCCTGGTATCAGGAGTTCATAGCCCCACACCATTAAATTTGTCCCCTGGAGAGAGATGTGAGGGTTGAAGAAGGGATTCCCATCCATAAAAATCCCTGGTAGCAAGCCTACCAATCACAGACCCAACTGTGGAAACATCAGCATCCACAGGGTGTGGTTAAAGCCCCATATGACCATAATCCTGGAGGCAATCCTATTAGAGAGAAGGTCTTTACCTGCCAAAACCAGGTGGAAAATGTGGCTGCTCCTTCAAATGAACAGAAAACAAATGCAAAGCTACATGGAATATGAAGAAGAGGGCAAATATGACCCCACCAAAGGACACTAATAAAGCGCTGGTAACCAACCATAAAGAAATGGGGGGAAAAAGGAAATGGAGATGCATAAATAAACTGCTTGATAAAAAATTCAAAATAATTGTCTTTAAGTAGCTCAATTAGCTACAAGAGAACATGGATAGACAACTAAATGAAATCAGGGAAAAATATATATATAAAATGAGAAGATTAATAAAGAAAGAGAAACCATATAAAAGAACCAAACAGAAATCCTGGAGATGAAGAATACAATGACTGAACTGAAAAATGCGATAAAGAGCTTAAACAGTAGATACAATCATGCAGAAAAAAGAATTACTGGACTCACTCTAAGATAAGTCATTTGAAATTACCCACTCAGAAGCACAAATAGAAAAAAAAATAATGAAAAAGAGTGAAGAACGCCGATTTGACTTATGGAACACTATAAAGTTAATGTTATATGCATTATGAAGGCCCCAGAGGAGCAAGGAAATAAAGTTCAAAGATGTATTTAACTGGAGGGGGGTAAG
Organism: Halichoerus grypus; assembly: GCF_964656455.1. Taxonomy (NCBI): domain Eukaryota; kingdom Metazoa; phylum Chordata; class Mammalia; order Carnivora; family Phocidae; genus Halichoerus; species Halichoerus grypus. Next base: position 82,227,418 of record NC_135727.1, read on the forward strand.
ATGGCAGAAGAGTAGGGGACCTCGTTTCATCTGGTCCCATGAATTTAGCTGGATATCAATCAAACCATTCTGAACACTCACAAATTCAGCCAGAGATGTAAGAAAATATATGTGGAAATCTACAAGCAGAGAAACGACTGCATTTTGCAAGCTAGGAGGTACAGAGTCGTGAATCTGTGAGAAAATATCGGAAGATGAACAGAGCAGGGAGGGAGCCTCCATAAGCTGGCTACCAGAAAGTAATATAACACCAGAGCACAAAATCAGAACCCTTAGAAATCTGCTCCAGTGAGAGACATCTCTTTCTGAAAGGGGCTCAGGGGATGGAAAAGGCAGAATTCTAGGTGGGTCACTGTGGTCTCAGGATCCCAGGAGACACAGAAAGAATGGGGGTGCCTGAACCGATAGAATGCCCAAGCAGTAGAGTGGGGAGACTGGTTATGGTCAGTGAGCCGAGGAGGGACTCTCAGCTCCAGCCACCATAAACTGCAAGTTAGGCCAATAAGGAGATTGCTCTTTGCCTGAGCAACCAGAAAAAGACTATAGTGTGTAGGCCAGTTACCAACTCCTGGGAGGGTCAAATCGGCTGGGCCCATGACCAGGCAACAACTCTCAGGGTGGCAGCATCCCCGGAAAGGACAGTAGGATGGCACCCAGCCATGACATAGGAGCAGTGGTGCAAGGTACTTGCATGAGCCCACCACCACTTGCAGTCTCACAGACACAAAGCAAAGTGTCACTTGCAGGCCCCGGGGACTCCCCCGCCCCCCCCCAAGAGTTGTAGTGGGGGAGAACCATGGGATTCTGTGGGTGTGGTGCACACACAAGTGGAGAGGGTTTGACCTGGAGGGTTTATTGAAGAAGGGAGACCCTGACCTTGCGGCTCTGGGTCAGAGATCCTGGCACGGCCATTTTTGCTCTGACCCTCTGAAGAGGCATGGAAAACCACCAGGGAAAAAAAAACACACAGAGGACCAGCTCCTATTAAGCCCATCCCCCAGACAAGGGGTGGGGAAACTCCACCCTGATAGAGACACTTGAGAAGCCACACAGCAGGCCCTTCCCCCAGAAGACATACTGGAAGAACAGGTGAATGACAAGCTTATGGATCCCACAGGACTGTAAAGCTCCAGCATCAGGGGAAAATAATATATTGAGCTCAAGATGTTTCCTCATGACTCATTTATCCTTCAGGCTAAAATTTTACTCTTTTTTTAAAAGATTTTATTTATTTATTTGACAGAGAGAGATAGCGAGAGAAGAAACACAAGCAGGGGGAGAGGAAGAGGGAGAAGCAGGCTTCCTGCCGAGCAGGGAGCCTGATGCGAGGCTCGATCCCAGGACCCTGGGATCATGACCTGAGCCGAAGGCAGATGCTTAATGACTGAGCCACCCAGGTGCCCCTAAAATTTTACATTTTTTAACCCTTTTCCAGTTTCAAATAGATTCTTATTTTTCAACTTATGTTTTTAAATCACTTTTTAAATTTTATTTTTTTTCACATCTACATTTTATAGATTTATGTCTCATTCTAGTCCTTTATCCACTCTATTCAATATATATATATATAAATTCTGCTTTCTTTGCAATTTTGGGATATAGTGTCCTCTAACTCACAAACCAAAATTCAGTTAGGAACTAGTGGATCACCCTGCTTTGTCCACCCTGCAAGATTATATCACCCCCCTTTTTTATTGTTTTGTTACATTTTGGCTGTTTTTGCTTATCTGTGGTGGCTTCCAAAAACTTTGGATCTTTTCCAGGGTGCATTTTGCTTGAGTCGTGGTTGATATTTTGGACTCTGTCCATCCACTCACTCATCTTTTGCTGGACAGAATGACTAGGAGGGGGAACTCACAACCAAGAGAAGGACCAGAGGCAACATCCTCTGCCACAGAGCTAATGGAAATGGATATAACCAAGATGTCAGAGATAGAATTCAGGATAGCAAATATACAGTTAATGGCTAGGCTTGAAAAAAGCATAAATGACAATTCTAAGGGTGGAAATGTGATCTAATCAGGCTGAAATTAAAAATGTTATGAATGAGATGCAGTCTAAATTGGATGCTCTAACAGCAAGGGTGAATGAGGCAGAAGAGAGAATAAGTGATCTAAAGGACAGGCTGATGGAAAGGAAGGAAGTTGAGGAAAAGAGAGAAGGACAACTAATACCTCATGAAGAAAGGCTTTGAGAATTTAATGATACATTGAATTGAACCAATGTCCATATTTTTGGGATCTCAGAGGGGGTGGAGAGAGAGAGAGAGATAGAAAGTATATTTGAGCAAATCATGGCTGAGAATTTCCCTAATCTAGGGAAGGAAACAAACATCCATATCAAAGACGCAGAGAGGACCTATCACAAAATCAATAAAAATAGATCAACACCCCATCTTATAATAGCGAAACTTACAAATCTTAGAGCTTAGGAAGCTATCCTGAGAGAGGCTAAGGATAGGAGATTCCTTACATACAGAGGGAGGAACATCAGAATAACGTCAGACCTATCCACAGAAAACTGGTAGGCCAGAAAGGGCTGGCAAGATATATTCAGGGTACTAAATGAAAAGAACATGCAACCAAGAATACTTTATTCATCAAGGCTGTCATTCAGAATAGACAGAGAGATAAAGAGCTTCTAGGATAAGCAGAAACTGAAAGAAAAAAAGGGATAATGTGAGTGAAGATAGACCCCAAGGATACCATAGACAAGAAAGAAACAGAGACAATCTACAAAAACAAGTACTTTACAGGCAAGACAATGGCACTAAATTCATATCTTTCAATAGTTACTCTGAATGTAAATTGGCTGAATGCTCCAATCAAAAGACACAGGGTATAAGAAAGGATAAAATAGCAGGAACCATCTATATGCTGTCTACAAGAAACTCATTTTGAACCTAAAGACACATCCAGATTGAAAGTGAGGGGATAGAGAACCATTTACCATGTTAATGCACCTAAAAAGAAAGCTGGGGTAGCAACCATCATACACAACAAATTAGATTTTGAACCAAAGACTGTACTAAGAGATGTAGAGGGACACTATATCATACTAAAAGGGTCTATCCAAGGAGAAGATCTAACAATTGTAAATATCTATGCTCCCAAAATGGAAGCAGCCAACTACATAAGACAAGTAATAAGGAAAATAAAGAATCATATTGATAATAATATATTAATAGTAGGAGACTTCAACACCCCACTCACAGCAAAGGTCAGATCATCTAAGCAGAAGATCAACAAAGAAACAAAAGCTTTGAATGAGAGATTGGGCCAGATGAACATCACAGATATAGAGAACAGTCCATTCTAAAAGAACACAGTATTCATTCTTCATGAATGCACATGGAACTTTCTCCAGAATAGACCACATACTGGTTAAAATTCAGGTCTTAACAGATACTAAAAAATTGAGATGATTCCCTGCATATTTTCAGACCACAGTGATTTGAAACTGGAACTCAATCACAAGAAAAAAAATTGGAAGGAATTCAAACACTTGGAAGCTAAAGACCACCCTGCTAGAGAATGAATGGGTCAACCAGGAAATTAAATAATAACTGGGGTGCCTGGGTGGCACAGTAGTTAAGTGTCTGCCTTCAGCTCAGGTCATGATCCCAGGGTCCTGGGATCGAGCCCCACATCGGGATCCCTGCTCAGCGGGAAGCCTGCTTCTCCCTCTCCTACTCCCCCTGCTTATGTTCCCTCTCTCGCTGTGTCTCTCTCTGTCAAATAAATAAATAAAATCTTTAAAAAATAAATAAAAATAAATAAGAACTTAAACAATTTATGGAAACCAATGAGAACTGAAACACATTGTTCCAAAACCTATGGGATATTGCAAAAGCAGTCCAAAGCGGGAAGAACATAGCCATCCAAGCCTCTCTCAAAAAATTAGAAAAATTCCAAATTCACAAGCTAACTTTACACCTGAAGGAGCTGGAGAAAAAACAACAAATAAAGCCTAAACCAAGCAGGAGAAGAGAAATGATAATGATTAGAGCAGAGATCAATGAAATAGAAACCAGAAAAATAGGAGAACAGATTAACAAAACTAGAGGATGGTCCTTTGAAAGAATTAATAAGATCGATAAACCTCTGGCCAGACTTGTCCAAAAGAAAAAAGACCCAAATTATAAAATCATGAATGAAATGGGATGATCACTACTAATACAAAGGAAATATAGACAAATATTGGAACATATTATCAGCAACTATATACCAAAGAATTAGGCAATCTGGAAGAAATGGATGCATTCCTGGAAACTTATAAATTACCAAGACTAAAACAGGAAGAAATACACATCTGAACAGACCAACAACCAGCAAGGAAATGGAAGCAATGATTAAAAAAAACCTCCCAAATAACAAGAGACCAGGGCCAGATGACTTCCCAAGGGAATTCTACCAAACATTTAAAGAAGAAATCATGTCTATTCTATTGAACCTGTTTAAAAAAATAGACATGGAAGGAAAACTTGCAAACTAGTTCTATGAGGCCAGCATTACCCTGATCCTCAAACCAGGCAAAGACCCCATCAAAAAGGAGAATTACAGACCAATATCCCTGATGAACATGGATGCCAAAATACTCAATAGATCCTAGCCAATAAGATTCAACAGTATATTAAAAGGCATTATTCACCACAACCATGTGGGATTTATTCCTGGGATGCAAGGGCGGTTCAACATTCACAAAGCAATCAATGTGATAGAGCACATTAATAAAAAAAAGAGAGAAGAACCATATGACCCTCTCAATTGATGCTGAAAAAGCATTTGACAAAATATAGCACATTTCTTGATCAAAACTTTTCTAAGTACAGCGATAGAGGGAACATACCTCTATATCATAAAAGCTATCTATGTGAATATCATTCTCAATGGGGAAAAACTGAGAGCTTTTCCCTTGAGGTCAGGAACATGACAGGGATGCCCACTCACAACACAATTCAACATGGTACTAGAAGTCCTAGCCTTAGCAATCAGACAACAAAAAGAAATGAAAGGGATTCAAATTGGCAAAGAAGAAGTCAAACTCTCTCTCTTGGCAGATGATATGATACTTTATGTGGAAAACCTTAAAGACTCCAACCCAAAATTGCTAGAACTCATAGAGCAATTCGGCAACATGACAGGATATAAAATCAATGTACAGAAATCTGTTGCATTTCTATAAAACAATAATGTGGCTGTAGATAGAGAAATTAAGGAATTGATCCTATTTACAGTATCACCAAAAACCATAAGATATCTAGGAATAAACCTAACCAAAGAAGTAAAGGATCTATACTCTAGAGACTACAGAACACTTATGAAAGAAATTAAGGAAGACACAAAGAGATGGAAAGACATTCCCTGCTCATGGATTGAAAGAATAAACATTGTTAAAATGTCTATGCTGCCCAGTGCAATTTACACATTCAGTGCAACCCCTATCAAAATACCATCAGCATTTTTCACAGAGCTGGAACAAACAATCCTAAAATTTCTATGGAAACAGAAAAGACCCTGAACTGCCCAAAGAATGTTGAAAAAGAAAAGCAAAGCTGGTGGCATCACAATGCCTGACTTCAAGCTATATTACAAAGCTGGAATCATCAAGGCAGTATGGTACTGGCACATAAACAGACACATAGATCAATGGAACAGAATAGAGAGCCCAGAAATGGATCCTCAACTCTATGGTCAACTAATCTTTGGAAAAGCAGGAAAGAATATGCAATGGAAAAAAGACAGTCTCTTCAATAAATGGTGCTAGGAAAATTGGACAGCCACATGTGGAAGAATGAAACTGGACTATTCTCTTACACTGCACACAGTGATAAACTGAAAATGGATGAAAGACCTAAATGTGAGAAAAAAATCCATCAACTTCCTGGAGGAGGATGCAGGGAGCAACCTCTTCGACCTTGGACACATTAACTTCTTGCAAGACATTTCTCTAAAGGCAAGGAAAACAAAAACAAAAATGAAGTATTGGGATTTCATCAAAATAAAAAGCTTCAGCCCAGCAAAGGAAACAATCTACAGAACTAAAAGGCAACCTACAGAATGGGAGAAAATATTTGCAAATGACATTACAGATAAAGAGCTCTTATCCAGGATCTATAAAGAACTTCTCAAACTCAACACACAAAAACCAAAGAATCCAGTCAGGAAATGGGCAGAAGTCATGAACAGACACTTCCCTAAAGAAGACATACAAATGGCTAACAGACACATGAAAAAAATGCTCCACATCACTAGCGATCAGAGAAATACAAATCAAAACCACAATGAAATACCACCTTATACCAGATAGAATAGCAAAAATTAACCAGACAGGAAACAACAACAGTTGGCAGGGTTGTGGAGAAAGGGGAAACCTCTTACACTGTTGGTGGGAATGCAAACTCTGGAAAACATTATGGAAGATCCTCAAGAAGTTAAAAATAGAGCTACCCTACGACCTAGCAATTTCATTGCTGAGTATTAACCCCAAAGATACAGATGTAGTGAAAAGAAGGGGCACATGCACCCCAATGTTCATAGCAGCAACGTCCACCAGAGCCAAACTATGGAAGGAACTGAAATGTCTTTCTTTTTTTCGTTTCTTCATTTTATTTTATTATGTTTGTTAGTCACCATACATTACATCATTAGATTTGATGTAATGTTCCATGATTCCTTGTTTGCATATAACACCCAGTGCTCCATTCAATACATGCCCTCCTTAATATCCATCACTGGGCTAACCCATCCCCCCACCGCCCTGCCCTATAAAACCCTCAATTTGTTTCTCAAAGTCCATAGTCGCTCATGGTTCATCTCCCCCTCTGATTTCCCCCCTTCATTTTTCCCTTCCTACTATCTTCTTTTTATATTAACATATAATGTATTATTTGTTTCAGAGGTACATGTCTGTGATTCATCAGTCTTACACAGTTCACAGCACTCACCATTGCACATACCCTCCCCAATGTCCATCACCCAGCCACCCCATCCCTTCCACCCTACTCCACTCCAGCAAGCTTCAGTTTGTTTCCTGTGTTTAAGAATTCCTCATATGAGTGAGATCATATGATACTTGTCTTTCTCTGATTGATTAATTTTGCTTAGCATAATACCCTCTGGTTCCATCCATGCCATTGCAAATGGCAAGATTTCATGTTTTTCGATGGCTGTATAATATTCCATTGTATATATATACCACTTCTTCTTTATCCATTCATCTGTTGATGGACATCTTGGCTTTTTCCATAGTTTGGCTATTGTGGACATTGCTGCTATAAACATTGGGGTGCATGTACCCCTTCAGATCACTATATTTGTATGTTTGGGGTAAATACCCAGTAGTGCAATTGCTGGGTCATAGGGTAGCTCTATTTTCAACTTTTTGAAGAACCTCCAAACTGTTTTCCAGAGTGGCTGCACAGCTTGCATTCCCACCAACAGTGTAGGAGGGTTCTCCTTTCTCTGCATCCTCGCCAACATATGTCATTTCCTGACATGTAAATTTTAGCCATTCTGACTGGTGTGAGGTGATATCTCATTGAGGTTTTGATTTGGATTTCCCTGATGCCGAGCAATGTTGAGCACTTTTTCATGTGTCTGTTGGCCATTTGGATGTCTTCTTTGGAAAAATGTCTGTTCAGGTCTTCTGCCCATTTCTTGATTGGATTATCCGTTCTTTGGGTGTTGAGTTTGATAAGTTCTTTATAGATTTTGGATACTAGCCCTTTATCTGATATGTCATTTGCAAATATCTTCTCCCATTCTGTTGGTTGTATTTGGTTTTGTTGACTGTTTTCTTTGCTGTGCAAAAGCTTTTTATCTTGATGAAGTCCCAATAGTTCATTTTTGCCCTTGCTTCCCTTGCCTTTGGCAATGTTTCTTGGAAGAAGTTGCTGCGGCCGAGGTCGAAGAGATTGCTGCCTGTGTTCTCCTTTAGGATTTTGATGGACTACTGTCTCATATTTAGGTCTTTCACCCATTTGGAGTCTATTTTGTGTGTGGTGTAAGGAAATGATCCAGTTTCATTCTTCTGCATGTGGCTGTCCAATTTTCCCAACACCATTTGTTGGAGAGACTGTCTTTTTTCCATTGGACATTCTTTCCTGCTTTGTTGAAGATTAGTTGACCATAGAGTTGAGGATCCATTTCTGGGCTCTCTATTCTGTTCCATTGATCTATGTGTCTGTTTTTGTGTCAGTACCATACTCTCTTGATGATTAAAGCTTTGTAATAGAGCTTGAGGTCTGGAATTGTGATGCCACCATCTTTGCTTTCCTTTTTCAACATTCCTCTGGCTATTCGGGATCTTTTCTGGTTTCATACAAATTTTAGGATTATTTGTTCCATTTCTTTGAAAAAAGTGGATGGTATTTTGATAAGGATGGCATTAAATGTGTAGATTGCTCTAGGTAGCATTGACATCTACACAACATTTGTTCTTCCAATCCATGAGCATGGAACGTTTTTCCATATCTTTGTGTCTTCCTCAATTTCTTTCATGAGTATTCTATAGTTTTCTGAGTACAGATTCTTTGCCTCTTTGTTTAGATTTATTCCTAGGTATCTTATGGTTTTGCGTGCAATAGTAAATGAGATTAACTCCTTAATTTTTCTTTCTTCTGTCTTGTTGTTGGTGTATAGAAATGCAACAGATTTCTGAGCACTGATTTTTATATCCTGCCACTTTACTGAATTCCTGTATGAGTTCTAGCAGTTTTGGGGTGGAGTCTTTTGGGTTTTCCACATAAAGTATCATAATATCTGCAAAGAGTGAGAGCTTGAATTCTTCTTTGCCAATTCAGATGCCTTTTATTTCTTTTTGTTGTCTGATTGCTGTGGCTAGGACTTCTAGTACTATGTTCAATAGCAGTGGTGATAGTGGACACCCCTGCCATGTTCCTGACCTTAGACGAAAAGCTCTCAGTTTTTCCCCATTGAGAATGATATTCGCTGTGAGTTTTTCATAGATGGCTTTTATGATATGGAGTTATGTACCCTCTATCCCTACACTCTGAATGGTTTTTATCAAAAAATATGTTATACTTGTCAAATGCTTTTTCTGCATCTCTTGAGAGGATCATATGATTCTTGTTCTTTCTTTTATTAATGTATTGTATCACATTGATTTGTGGATGTTGAACCAAACTTGTGACCCAGGAATAAATCCCACTTGGTCGTGGTGAATAATCCTTTTAATGTACTGTTGGATCCTATTGGCTAGTCTTTTGGTGAGAATTTTTGCATCCATGTTCATCAAGGATATTGGTCTATAATTCTCCTTTTTGATGGGGTCTTTGTCTGGTTTGGGAGTCAGGGTAATGCTGGCCTCATAAAATGAGTTTGAAAGTGTTCCTTCCATTTCTATTTTTTTGGAAGAGTTTCAGAAGAATAGGTATTAATTCTTCTTTCAATGTTTGGCAGAATTCCCCAGGGAAGCCATCTGGCCCTGGGCTCTTGTTTCTTGGGAGATCTTTGATTACTGCTTCAATTTCCTCAGTGGTTATAGGTCTGTTCAGGTTTTCTATTTCTTCCTGGTTCAGTTTTGGTAGTTTATACATCTCTAGGAATGCATCCGTTTCTTCCAGATTATCTAATTTGCTGGCATGGCTCATAATATTTTCTTATAATTGTATTTCTTTGGTGTTGGTTGTGATCTCTCCTCTTTCATTCATGATTTTATTTATTTGGGTCATTTCTCTTTTCATTTTGGTAAGTCTGGCCAGGAGTTTATCAATTTTATTAATTCTTTCAAAGAACCAACTCCTAGTTTCATTGATCTGTTCTACTGTTCTTTTGGTTTCTATTTCATTGATTTGTGCTCTGATCTTTATTATTTCTCTTCTCCTGCTGGGTTTAGGCTTTATTTGCTGTTATTTCTCCAGCTCCTTTAGGTGTAGGGTTAGGGTGTGTATTTGAGACCTTTCTTGTTTCTTGAGAAAGGCTTGTAGTGCTATATACTTTCCTCCCAGGACCACCTTTGCTGCATCCCAATGACTTTGAACAGTTTTTTTTTATTATTTCATTTGTTTCCATGAATCTTTTTATATTCTTTTTTAATTTCCTGGTTGACCCATTCATTCTTTAGTAGGATGTTCTTTAGCTTCCATATATTTGAGTTTTTTCTGACTTTCCTCTTGTAATTGAGTTCTAGTTTCAAAGCATTGTAGTCTGAAAGACTGGGTGTGATCCCAGTCTTTTGGTACCAGTTGAGACCTGATTTGTGCCCCAGGATGTGATCTCTTCTGGAGAATGTTCCATGGGCACTAGAGAAGAATGTGTATTCTGTTGCTTTGGGATGGGATGTTCTGAATATATCTGTGAAGTCCATTTGGTCCAGTGTGTCATTTAAAGCCTTTATTTCCTTGTTGATCTTTTGCTTAGATGATCTGTCCATTTCAGTGAGGGGGGTGTTAAAGTCCCCTACTATTATTGTACTATAGTTGATGTATTTCTTTGATTTTGTTATTAATTGGCTTATATAATTGGCTGCTCCCATGTTAGGGGCATAGATATTTACAATTGTTAGATCTTCTTGTTGGATAGACCCTTTAAGTAAGATGTAGTGCCCTTCTTCATCTCTTATTATAGTCTTTGGTTTAAAACCTAATTTGTCTCATGTAAGGATTGCCACCCCAGCTTTCTTTTGCTGTCCATCAGCATGGTAAATGGTTTTCCACCCCATCACTTTCAATCTGGAGGTGTCTTTGGGTCTAAAATGAGTCTCTTGCAGACAGCATATTGATGAGTCTTGTTTTTTTATCCAATCTGATAGCCTGTGTCTTTTGATTGGGGCATTCAACCCATTTACATTCAGGGTAACTATTGAAAGATATGAATTTAGTGCCGCTGTATTGCCTGTAAGGTGACTGTTACTGTGTATTGTCTCTATTCCTTTCTGGTCTATGTTACTTTTAGCCTCTAAATAAAGGGGAGTGGGAGAGGGAGAAGCAGGCTTCCCGCCGAGCAGGGAGCCTGATGCGGGGCTCGATCCCAGGACCCTGGGAGCATGACCTGAGCTGAAGGCAGATGCTTAACATCTGAACCACCCAGGCGCCCCTGTTGGCCTATTTTGAGGTGGATTCTCTGTGCCTCCTGGATTTTGATGCCCGTTTCCTTCCCCAAATTAGGGCAGTTCTCTTCTAATTTGCTCCAATATACCTTCTGCCCCTCTCTCTCTTTCTTCTTCTTCTGGGATCCCAATTATTCTAATATTGTTTCGTCTTATTGTATCACTTATCTCTCAAATTCTGCCCTCGTGATCCAGTAGTTGTTTATCTCTCTTTTTCTCACCTTCTTTATTCTCCATCATTTGGTCTTCTATATCACTAATTTTCTCTTCTGCCTCATTTATCCTAGGAGTTAGAGCCTCCACTTTTGATTGCACCTCGTTAATAGTCTTTTTGATTTCAACTTGGTTAGATTTTAGTTCTTTTATTTCTCCAGAAAGGGATTCTCTGGTATTTTCCATACTTTTTTCAAGCCCAGCTAGTATCTTTATAATCGTCATTCTGAACTCTAGGTCCGACATCTTACTAATGTCCATATTGATTATGTCCCTGGCCGTTGGTACTGCCTCTTGTGAGGTGAGTTTTTCTGTCTTGTCATTTTGTCCAGAGAAGAATAGATGAATGAGAGAACATAATGCTAACAGGGTAACAACGACCCCAGAAAAATATACACTAAACAAATCAGAAGGGACCCGAAACTGGGGCAAAAGAAACGGGAAAGGGAAAAAAAAAAGAATATGATCAAATATGATCAGGTTGGTGAATAGATCAGTGCCACACACTAGACTTTGGTCGTATTTGGGTCTGTTAGAAGAAACTGCCTCCCAAAATTTTAAAGAAAGAAAAACTTATATATGTACATAAATAAGGGTAAATATGATGAAGGGATGTAATATGACTGTAAAGGTGAAAATTAGAAAAGATTTTATAAAAGGAATTGATAAGAAATTGGTTGAAAAAAGAAAGAAGAAAAATTTTAAAAAAAAGGGAGAGAATGTGATCAGGCAGGAGACTAGACCAAAACCATACACTAGAGATTTATGGTATATTTTGGTCTGTTAGAAGAAACTGTATCCCAAAATTTTAAAGAGAGAACAACTTATATATATACAAAAAATAAGGTTAACTACAATGAAGGGATACAATATGACTTTAAAAATGAAAAATTAAAAAAAGATTTTTATTTTTTATTTATTTTTTAAATTTTATTATGTTATGTTAGTCACCATACAATACATCATTAGTTTTTGATGTGGTGATCCACGATCCATTGTTTTCATATAACACCCAGTGCTCCATACAGTACATGCCCTCCTTAATACCCATCACCAAGCTAACCAATCCCCCCTCCCCCCTCCCCTCTAAAACCCTGTTTGTTTCTCAGAGTCCATAGTCTCTCATGGTTCATCTCTCCCTCCAATCCCCCCCCCCCAATTTTTCCCTTCCTTCTCCTAATGTCCTCCATGCTATTCCTTATGTTCCAGAAATAAGTGAAACCATATGATAATTGACTTTCTCTGCTTGACTTATTTCACTTAGCATAATCTCCTCCAGTCCCATCCATGTTGATAAAAAAGGGATTGATAAGATAAGATGTTGGTTGAAAAAAAGAAAAATAAAAATTCAAAAAATAAATAGAAAAGGAAAAAAATAAAGAAAATTTCAAAAATTAACTTTGAAAGAATAAAGAATCATGGGTAAAAAAGACATGAATTCTATGTGCTGTATTCCCCTAATGCTGGAGTTCTGCTATTCTCATTGATCGGTAAACTTGTTCTCGGCTTGCTGTTCTTGCTGAACTTCTTGGGGAGGGGCCTGTTGCAGTGATTCTCAAATGTCTTTGCCTCAGGAGGAATTGCACAACCCTTGCCAGGGGCTGGGCTAGGTAATCTGCTCAGGTTTGCTCTCCGAAGCTTTTGCTCCCTGAAAGCTTTCCATACAGCTTTTGAGGATGGGAAAGAAAATGGCGGCCTCCCAGTCTCTGGTCCCGGAGGAGCCGAGAACTCAGAGCCCCACTCCACAGTGAGCCCTCAGAGAAAAGAAGTCAATCACTTTTGTCTTCCTTGTCTCCAGCTGCACTCCGTGCTTACCCGGCCTGCAACTGAACATTTCTATCTCTGGCACACGACCCCATTTGGAGTCTCCAAACCCAGCAGATTCCTGCAGTACACTCCCACGTGGCTCCTCCCGGGAGTGTAAGGGGAGTGTCCCCCAGACCTGCTGCTTGTTGGGTCCCTGCTCAAAGAGCAGGGGCCCAACTGTGCTGCCGATCACATGGCAACCCCAAGCTGAGAGCCCACTCCTTGGCTCCGTCTTTGCAGCTGGTTTCCTCGCTCAGATACCTGGGAGCTTTGCCCCACTCAGGCACCCCTGGTCTTTCTGTGACCCCGACGGTCCTGAGACCACACTGTCCCAGTAAGGGTTCCAACCCCCCCCCCCGCACTTAGCCACTGGAGTGACATCCCTCAGCAGAGCAGACTTCTAAAACTTCCAATTTTGTGCTCCACAGCTCTGTCACTTGCTGGTAGCCAACTCCCTCCCCCTGCGGAGTATCTTCCCAAATATCTCTTCGGATTCACTTCTCTGCACATCCTACCTTCCAGAAAGTGGTCGCTTTTCTGTTCATAGAGTTTCTGCTATTCTTTTCTTCACTCTCCTGTTGAGTTTGTAGGTGTTAAGAATGGTTTGATAACTATCTAGCTCAATTCCGGGGACCAGATGAAATTTAGGACTCCTACTCCTCTGCCATCTTGCTCCTCCTCAGGAACCAAGATGTCTTTCAACAGATGAATGGGTAAAGTAGGTGTGGTTCATATATACAATGGAATATTACTCAACCATCAGAAAGGATGAATATCTACCATTTACATCGACATGGATGGAACTGGAAGGGATTATGCTAAGTGAAATAAGTCAAGCAGAGAAAGACAATTATCATCTGGTTTCACTCATATGCGGAACATAAGGAATAGTGGGGAAGGGAGGGAAAACTGAAGGGGAAGAAATCAGAGAGGGAGACAAACCATATGGGACTCTTGACTCCAGAGAACAAACTGAGGGTTACAGAAGGAAAGTGGATGGGGGGGATGGGGTAACTGGGTGATGGGTATTAAAGAGGGCATGTGATGTGTTGAGCACTGGGTGTTAAATGCAACTAATGAATTATTGAACATTATATCAAAAACTAATGATGTAGTATACGTTCACTAATTTAATTTAAATTTTAAGAAAAGTATTTAAGTAAATAATCATGGAAAACAGATCCATGATTTCAAAAGAGCCCCAAATAGACTGAATATTAAAAGGTTTTCACTGATAAACAAATAATTAAGACTCCAAACAAATAATAATTTGTAAAATGGCAAGAGATAAGTGACTTGTCACATAGTACAACTCATCAAGATGTAGAGGGAATTCTCAGCAGAAACCTTGCAGTCTAGGGAGAGTGGAAGATATATTTAAAGTTCTGGAATTCTTTCAGAGCAAAAATACTGTAGGTGTCAAAGTTGCATTTCAGAATTGAAGAAGAAATAAAGACTTTTCCAGACAAAGAAAAACTAAGGGAGTTCATCACCACTAGACCTTGCTTTCAATAAGTGGTAAAATCAGTTGTTTATGTTGAAATGAAAAGACACTAATGAGCAATATGAAACATATGAAAGGATAAAACTCACTAGCAAAGGTAAGTATATAATCTAATTTAAATTTATCTAATACAAATACATAAAGCACTTTCAACTCAAGTATAAAATTTTAAAATATTAAAATAACTCTAGCATGATAACTTGTTAATGAATACATAATAAAAAAAGATGTAAATTGTGACATAAATAACAAAATTTGGGGGAAGAATTACAGTGTAGAGTTTTTGTATGTTATTAAAGTTGTTTTTAGCTTGATTATACTCTTATAACTACAATATGTTTTATGTAAGCCTCATAGTAACCACAAAGCAAAAACCTATAGTAGAAACACAAAGAGAAAGGAATCAAAGCATACTACTACAAAAAAATAAACAAATCACAAAAAAAAAAGACATCAAGGAAGGCAGAAAAGAATAAAGGAATTACAAAACAGAAACAAATAAGATGATAGCTAGGGATTTGAGATGGCAGAGAAATGGGGGAAACCTGGGCTTTCCTCAATCCTCAAACACAGCTGTATTAAGGTCAGATCTCTTGGAACACCCAGGAAATTGAGCTGAGGATTTGAAGAATAGTTAGAGAGAGACAGTGTGGCAGGTGCAAGGTGCATGGAAGTGAATTGGGGGAGAGAAAAACTGCCATGCCACGGAGGGGAGGAAACCCATTTCATGGGGAGAGAAAGAGAAAGAGAGAGGGGTTGAGAGACTGCAGCAATAGGTTCACACAAGAAGAAGCCCTCTTGGACCACAGACTGGAGAGACAGGGTAACTGAGTGTCACAGGTTTTTTGCAAACGGTGAGTGTAGCTCAAACTCTGAGGTTTTAGAAGTGTATGACTTTCACCAGAGCAGAGCTGTAGGTCCCGCTCCTGGGAAGGAGAGCTATGGCCCAGGAGTGTGCACAAATGGTGTAGGGATCTCCTGGGTCGCACTGGAAGAGGTCCTTCCCTTTCCTGGAGTACATTTGGAAGAGGGTATATTGCCTCTTCAAGGACAAAAGACCCTGCAGACACCAGCAAACGGTGTTTCATTGTCAGGAGACCAAGCCATGTGCAGAGGGTGGACAATCTTAGTGTTGCTTTTTGTGGTGCCACACCATAGATTCCATACACCCTACAGGTGTGAGACTGTTTTTATGGGACAAAGAGCACTAGTCAGAGTGCAGCAAGGCTCTAATCATCCTGAGGAGGGAACAGATTCAAGTGGTGCCAACTCCTTTGAGATTTGGAATTTTGAATCCCAGCCTAGCCAAAGATAAAATGCAGGAAAACGGGTGCTGGGCATGCTGATGTTCCCTGCTTTTCTGTGAGGGCTTCCTGAAGCACTGGGGGTGTGAGATCCCCTGTCCTGGGCTGAGAGAGTGGTGTGGCACCATTTTACCCTCACTACCAACACTGGCTCCCTTAAGAGAGCAACACATCAACCCTTAAGGGAGGTGGGAGCTGCTTACATCAACCTCCCTCCCGCCCTGTGCTTGGCAAGTGCTTTTTTACCGGGGCAGGACTGACTCTGAGACAGCACAACAGGCCTCTTACCCAAAAGAGCAATGCAGGGAGCATGCCATATGCACCAGATCTACTGATAATGGAGTGCTTCAAAGTATCCCCTTCAGTTCTGAAGAAATATGACCAGGATGTACTTTTTTCCCTTATACTACTTTTTCTTTCTTTTTTTTTTTCATTGGAATTGGGTGTATACTTTTTTGTTTGTCTGTTAGTTTGTTTTATCATTGTTTTATCATTTCCTTTTTCTTTTTTTGGACCAGGATTCTTTTTTCTTTTACTTTTTCTTTATTTTTTCTTCCTTTGTTTTTCTTTGGAATCAGGCTTATACTTTTTTTGATTGTCTGTTTCTTTTTTTTCTTTATCCTTTTTTTATGTTCAGTTAGCCAGCATATATACATCATAAGTTTTTGTTGTAGTGTTCAACAATTCATTAGTTGCATATAACACCCTCATGACAACACGTGCCCTCCTTAATACCCTCCACCTGGTCACCACATCCCCCCACCCCCCTCCCTTCTGTAACCCTCAGTTTGTGTCATGGAGTCCAGAGTCTCTCATGGTTTGTCTCCCTCTCTGATTTCTTCCCCTTCAGTTTTCCCTCCCTTCCCCTGTGGTCCTCTGCTCTATTCCTATGTTCCACATATGAGTGAAACCATATGATAATTGTCTTTTTCTGCTTGACTTATTTCACTTAGCATAATCCCTTCCAGTTCCATCCATGTCGATGCAAATGGTCGGTATTCATCCTTTCTGATGGCTGAGTAATATTTCATTGTATATATGAGCCACATCTTCTTTATCCATTCATTTGTTGAAGGGCATTTTGGCTCCTTACACAGTTAGGTTATTGTGGACTTTACTGCTATGAACACTGGGCTGTGTAATATTCCATTGTATATATGAACCACATCTTCTTTATCCATTCATCTATTGAAGGGCAACTTGGCTCCTTCCACAGTGTGGCTGTGGTGGACATTGCTGCTATGAACATTGGGGGTGCAGTGCCCCTTCTTTTTACTGCATCTGTATCTTTGGGGTAAATACTTAGTAGTGCAATTGCTAGGTCGTAGGGTAGCTCTATTTTTAACTTCTTGAGGAACCTCCATACTGTTTTCCAGAGTGGCTGTACCAGCTTGCATTTCCACCAACAGTGTAAGAGGGTTCCACTTTCTCCACAACCCCTCCAACACTTGTTGTTTCCTGTCTTGTTAATTTTTGCCATTCTATCTGGTGTAAGGTGGTATCTCATTGTGGTTTTGATTTGTATTTTCCTGATGGCTAGTGATGTTGAAAATTTTTTCATGTGTCTGTTAGCCATTTGTATGTCTTCTTTGGAGAAGTATCTGTTCATGTCTTCTGCCCATTTTTTTGACTGGATTATTTGTTTTCTGAGTGTGGAGTTTGAGAAGTTCTTAATAGATCTTGGATACCAGCCTTCTATCTTTACTGTCATTTTCAAATATGACATCGCATTCCGTGGGGTGCTTCTTAGTTTTGTTGACTGTTTCCTTTGCTGTGAAAAAGCTTTTTATCTTGAAGAAGTCCCAAAAGTTAATTTTTTGCGTTTGTTTCCCTCGCCTTTAGAGACGTGTCATGAAAGAAGTTGCTGTGGCTGATGTCAAAGAGGTTACTGCCTATGTTCTTCTCTAAGATTTTGATGGATTCCTGTCTCACATTGAGGTCTTTCATCCCTTTTGAGTTTATCTTTGTGTATGGTGTAAGAGAATGATCTAGTTTCATTTTTCTGCATGTGGTTGTCTAATTTCCCCAGCACAATTTATTGAAGAGACTGTCTTTTGTCCATTGGATATTTTTTCCTGCTTTGTCAAAGATTAGTTGACCATAGAGTTGAAGGTCCATTTCTGGGCTCTCTATTCTGTTCCATTGATCTATGTGTCTGTTTTTGTGCCAATACCATACTTCCTTATCCTTTTATCTTTTTTTTCAAACAGGCTTTTTTCATCCTTTCTTTCTTTCTTTTTTTTCCTTCAGGGCATTTTTCAACAAATAAATCAAAGCACACCTAGATAAAGATCCAAACACTCCCAACTGAATGCAAGGAGAAACTCTGCAGATGATTGACCGGTGGAAAAGTGCAGCCAAAACACAACAACATAGTGCACACACCATACACAAGAATTATGTCCTGAAGTACTAGGTCCTGGAAATTTTATGACCTCTTTGTAATACAGAATTACACTGAGGTGCAGGAAATACAACAAGCTCTCAGAACATGCAAAAGACAGAAACTCAGCCAAAATGACAAGAAGGAGTACTTCTCCCCAAAAGAAAGGTCAGGAATATATCACAGCCAGACTTGCTCAAAACAGATATAAGTAATATATCTGAACAAGAATTTAGATTAATGGTCATAAGACTACAAGCTGGACTTAAAAACCTTAGAAGACACAGAAAAACCCTTGCTGCAGAGATAAAAGACCTAAAAACTAGTCAGGCTGAAAAACAAAGAAAGCTGTAACTGAGATACAAAACAGAATGGATATAACCACAATGAGGACTGAAGAAGCAGAGGAGAGAACACTTGGTATAAAAGATAAAAGTATGGAAAACAATGAAGCTGAAGAGGGAAGGAAACCTATTAGATCACCAAGGTAGACTTAGGGAACTCAGCGATTCCAAAAATGAAATAATATCCGTTTTATTGGAGTATCAGAAGAAGAGCAGGAAAGGGAGCAGAAGACATATTTGAATAAATTAGAGCTGAGAACTTCTTTAATCTGAGGGAGGAAATAGGCATTCAACTCCAAGAAGCATAGAGAACACTCTTCAATATCAACAAAAACAGACTAACACCAAGACATATCACAGTGAAACCAAAATACAAAGATGAAGATAGAATGCTGAAAACAACTAGCGAAAAAACTTAACTTACAAGGGTAGACACATAAGGATAGAAGCAGACCTGTCCACAGAGACCTTGCACACCAAAAAAGACTGGAAAGATATATTTAATGTGCTAAATGGGAAAAAAATATGCAGCCAATAATACTTTATCCAGCAAGGTTGTCATTCAGAATAGGAGGGATAAAGAGTTTTCAAGACAAAAACAAAACAAAACAACTAAAGGAGTTAATGAAAACTAAACCAACACTGCAAGAAATATTAAATGGGACCCTTTGAGTGAGAAAGAGAGACCAAAAGTAACAAAGACTAGAAAGAAACAGAGACAATCTATAAGAACAGAGACTTTACAGGTAATACAATGACAATAAATTCATATCTGCCAACAATTACTCTGAATATAAATGGACTAAGTCTCCAATCAAAAGACATAAGGTATCAGAATAGATTAAAAAAATAAAACAACAAGACCATTCCATATGATGCTTACAAGAGACTCATTCTAGACCCAAAGTCACCTCCAGATTGCAAGTGAAGGGGTGGAGAACAATTTATCATGCTAATGGACATCAAAAGAAAGCTGGAGTAGCCATCTGTATATCAGACACACTACATTTTGAACCAAATACTGTAATAAGAGCTATATCATAATAAAGGAGTCAATCCAACAAGAACATCTAAAAATTGTAAAGATTTATGCCTCCAGATTGGGAGCAGCCAAATATATAAATCAAATAATAAGAAACTTAAAGAAACTCATTGATAACAATACATTAGTACTGGGGCACTTTAATACCCCACTCACAGCAATGGACAGATAATCTAAGCAGAAGATATACAAGGAAACAAGAGTTTTAATGACTCACTGGACCAGATGGACTTAACAGAAATATTTGGAGCAATTCATCCAAAAGCAACAGAATACACATTCATTTTGAGTGCACAAGGAACATTCTCCAGAATAGATCACATAGTGGGTCACAAATCAGGACTCAAAAAGTACAAAAAGTTTGAGATCATACCATGCATATTTTCAGATCACAAAAACATGAAACTTGAAGTCAACCACTAGAAAAAATTTGGAAGGAGCACAAATACATGGTGGTTAAAAAACATTCCACTAAAGAATGGACAGGTCAACCACTATATTAAAGAATAATTAAAAAATACATAGAAGCAAATTAAATGAAAACATGGCAGTTCAAAACCTTTGGGAAGCACGAAAGGCAGTCCTAAAAGGAAAGTATATAACAATACTGGCCTTCCTCAAGAAGCAAGAAAAATTTCAAATACACAATGTAACCTTACACCTAAAGCAGCTGGGAAAAGAAGAGCAAATAAAGCCTAAATGCAGGAGAAGAAAGGAAATAATAAAGATTATAGCAGAAATCAATGATATAGAAATAAAAAAATACAGTAGAACAGATCAATGAATCTAGGAAGTGGTTCTTTGAAAGAATTAATAAAACTGATAAACCCCTGGGGCACCTGGGTGGCTCAATCTTTAAAAAATAACTGATAAAAACTTATTGGGAATTACCAAAAGAAAAGAAAAATGATCCAAAAGATAAAATTATGAGTGAAAGAGGCAATATAAAAACCAAAACCACAGAAATACAAACAAGTATAAGAAAATATTATAAGCAATTACATGCCAAAAAATTGGGCAATCTGGAAGAAATGGATAAATTCCTAGAAGCATAGAAATTACCAAAACTGAAATAAGAAGAAATAGAAAACCTGAACAGAACCATAACCAGCAAAAAAATTGAATCAGTAATCAAAAATCTCCCAACAAACAAGAATCCAAGGTTGGATTGCGTCCCAGGGGAATTCTACCAGACATTTAAATAATTAATATCTATGCTTCTCAAACTGTTCCAAAAAATAGAAATGGAAGCAAAATTTCCAAACTCATTCTATAAGGCCAGCATTACACTGATCCCAAAACCACACAAAGACCCCCACTAAAAGGAGAATTACAGACCAATATCTGTGATGAATATGGATACCAAAATTCTCAACAAGATACTAGCTGATTGGATCCAAAAGTACACTAAAAGGATTATTCACCCTGACCAAGTGGGATTTATTCCTGGGCTGCAAGGTTGGTTCAACATCAGCAAATCAATAAATGTGATACACCACAGTAATAAAAAGAAGGAAAAGAACAATCTGATCCTCTCAATAGATGTAGAAAAAGCATTTGACAAAATACACCATGATTTCTTGATAAAAAAAAAAAAAGTCTCAAGAAAGTAAGGATAGAAGGAACATACATCAACATCATAAAAGCCATGTATGAAAGACCCCCAGCTAATATCATCCTCAATGGGGACAAACTGAGAGCTTTTCCACTATGGTCAGGAACATGTCAGGCATGTTCACTCTCACAACGGTTGTTCAACCTAATACTGGAAATCCTAGCCTCTGCAATCAGACAAAAAAAAAAAAAAAAAAAAGGAAAGAAAGAAAGAATATGTGTCCAGATTTGGCAAGGAAGAAATCAAACATTCATTATTTGCAGATGACATGATATTCTACGTAGAAAACACAAAAGACTCCACCAAAAAATTGCTAGAACTGACACAGGAATTCCACAAAGTCAGAGGATATAACATCAATGCACAGAAGTCTGTTGCATTTCTATATACCAATAATGAAGCAACAGAAAGAGAAATCAAGGAATTAATCTCATTTACAATTGCACCAAAACCATAAAATACCTAGGAATAAACCTAGCCAAAGAGGTGAAAGATCTGTACTTTGGAAACTATAGAAAACATACAAAAGAAATTGAAGAAGACAAATATATGGAGAAATATTCCATGTTCATGGACTGGAAGAACAAATACTGTTAAAATGTGTGTACTCCCCAAAGCGATCTATACATTCAATGAAATCCTTACCAAAACACCAACAGCATTTTTCACAGAGCTGGAACTAACAACTCTAAAATTTGTATGGAACAACAAAAGACCCCGAAGAGCCAAAGAACTGTTGAAAAAGAAAAGAGAGGAGGAGGAGCAAGATGGCAGAGGAATAGGAGACCTAAATTTCGTCTGGTACCAGGAATTCAGCTAGAGAGTTATCAAACCACTCTGAATACCTACAAACTCAACAGGATATGGAAGAAAAGAATAGTAGCAATTCTATGAACAGAAAAGCGACCACTTTCTGGAAGGTTTCGGGTCTCTTCTGATTTGTTTAGTGTATATATTTTTGGGGTTGTTGTTACCCTTTTAGCATTTTGATCTCTCATTCATCTATTCTTCTCTGGACAAAATGACAAAATGGAAAAATTCACTCAAATAAAAGAACAAGAGGCAGTACTGACTGCCAGGGACCTAATTAATACAGACATAAGTAAGATGTCAGAACTAGAGTTCAGAAAGAAGATTATAAAGATACTAGCTGGGCTTGAAAAAAGCATAGAAGATACTACAGAATCCCTTTCTGGAGAAATAAAATCTAACCAAGTCGAAATCAAAAAGGCTATTAATTAGGTGCAATCAAAAATGGAGGCTCTAACTGCTAGGATAAATGAGGCAGAAGAGAGAATTAATAATATAGAAGACTAAATTATGGAGAATAAAGAAGCTGAGAAAAAGAGATAAACAACTACTGGATCAGGAGCTGGGAATTTGAGAAATAAGTGATACCACAAAGTGAAACAACATTAGAATAATTGGGATCCCAGAAGAAGAAGAAAGAGAGAGAGGGGCAGAAGGTATATTGGAGCAAATTATAGCAGAGAACTTCCCTAATTTGGGGAAGGAAACAGGCATCAAAATCCAGAAGGCACAGAGAACCCCCCTCAAAATAAAAAAAAAAAAATATGTCAACACCCTGACATCTAATAGTAAAACTCAATTCTCAGAGACAAAGAGAAAATCCTGAAAGCAGCTTGGGACAAGAGGTCTATAACCTACAACAGTACAAACATTAAATTGGCAGCAGACCTATCCACAGAGACCTGGCAGGCCAGAAAGGACTGGCATGATGTACTCAGAACACTGAATGAGAAAAATATGCAGCCAAGAATACTATATCCAACACCAAACCAGCCCTACAAGAAATACTGAAAGGGGTCCTCTAAGCAAAGAAAGAACCTAAAAGTAACATAGACCAGAAAGGAACAGAGACAATATACAGTAACAGTCACCTTACAGGCAATACAGTGGCACTAAATTCATATCTTTCAATAGTTACCCTGAATGTAAATGGGCTAAATGCCCCAATCAAAAGACACAGGGTATCAGATTGGACAAAAAAACAAGACCCATCGAGATGCTGTCTGCAAGAGACTCATTTTAGACCCAAAGACACCTCCAGATTGAAAATGAGGGGGTGGAAAACCATTTATCATGCTAATGGACATCAAAAGAAAGCTGGAGTGGCAATCCTTGTATCAGGCAAATTAGATTTTAAACCAAAGACTATAATAAGAGATGAGGAAGGACACTATATCATACTTAAAGGGTCTCTCCAACAAGAAGATCTAACAATTGTAAATATCTATGCCCCTAACATGGAAGCAACCAATTATATAAGCCAATTAATAAAAAAAATCAAAGAAACACATCGACAATAACACAATAATAGTAAGGGACATTAACACACCCTCACTGAAATGGACAGATCATCTAAGCAAAAGATCAACAAGGAAATAAAGGCTTTAAATGACACACTGGACCAAATGGACTTCACAGATATATTCAGAACATTCCATCCCAAAGCAACAGAATACACATTCTTCTCTAGTGCCCATGGAACATTCTCCAGAATAGATCATATCCTGGGTCACAAATCAGGTCTCAACTGGTACCAAAAGATTGGGATCATTCCCTGCATATTTTTGGACCTAGAACTCAATCACAAGAGGAATGTAGGAAAGAACTCAAATACATGGAGGCTAAAGAGCATCCTACTAAAGAATGAACGGTTTTGGTGCTATTTTAAATGGAATCGATTCCTTAATTTCTCTTTCTACAGTTACACTGTTAGTTTATAGAAAAGCAACTGATTTCTGTGCGTTGATTTTGTATCCTGCCACGTTGCTGAATTGCTATATGAGTTCTAGTAATTTGGGAATGGAGTCTTTTCGGTTTTCAACATAAAATATCATGTCACTTATGAAGAGAGAGAGTTTAACTTCTTCTTTGCTCATATGAATGCCTTTTATTTCTTTTTGTTGTCTGATAACAAAATGATGCTAGGACTTCCAGTACTATGTTGAACAATAATGGTGAGAGTGGGCATCACTGTCATCTTCCTGACCTTAAGGGAAAAGCTCTCAGCTTATCCCCATTGAGAGTGATAATTGCTGTGGTCATTTCATAGATGGCTTTTATTATATTGAGGTATGTTCCCACTATCCCTACACTATGAAGAGTTTTAATCAGGAAAGGATGCTGTATTTTGTCAAATGCTTTTTCTGCATCAATTGAGAGGATCATACAGTTCTTTTCTTTTCTTTTATTAATGTGTTCTATCACATTGATTGATTTGCAAATGTTGAAACACCTTGCCTCCCAGCAATAAATCCCACCTGGTTGTGATGGATAATCCTTTTAATGTACAATTCCTTCCTATTGGCTAGGATATTGTTGTGTATTTTGGCATCCATGTTCATCAGAGATATTGGTCTCTAATTCTCCTTTTTGATCAGGTTTTTGTCTGGTTTTGGGATCAGGATAATGCTGGCCTCATAGAACGAGTTTGGATGTTTTCCTTCTGTTTCTATTTTTTGAAACAGCTTCAGTAGAATACGTGTTATTTTCTTTAAATGTTTGGTAAAGTTCCCCTCAGAAGCCATCTGGCCCTGGACTCTTGTTTTTTGGGAGGTTTTTGATTCCTGCTTCAATTTCGTTACTGGTTATTGGCTTATTCAGATTGTCTATTTCTTCCCGCTTAAGTCTTGGTATTTTATAAGCTTCCAGGAAGGCAACCATTTATTTCCAGGTTGCTTAATTTGTCAGCATATAGTTGCTGGTTATAATTCCTAATAATTTTTTTTATTTCATTGTTGTTAGACATGATCTCTTCCTTTCAATCATTGTTTTATTGATTTGTGCCATTTCCTTTTTCTTTTGGATAAGTCTGGCCAGAGGTTTATCGATCTTATTGATTCTTTCAAACAACCATCTTCTAGTTTCGTTGACATGTTCTATTGTTTTTCTGGTTTCTATTTCATTGATCTCTGCTCTAATCCTTATTATTTCTCTTCTCATGTTTGGTTTAGGTTTTATTTGCTGTTTTTCTCCAGGTGTTTTAGGTGTAAGATTAGCTTGTGCATTTGGGACTTTTGTACTTTTTTGAGAGAGGCTTTGATGGCTATATATTTCCCCCTTAGGACTGCCTTTGCAGTATTCCATAGGTTTGGACCAATGTGTTTCAATTCTCATTAGTTTCCATGAATTGTTTAAGTTCTTGAATTTTCTTGTTGACCCATTCATTCTTTAGCAGGATGATATTTAGCTTCCAAGTGTTTCAATTCCTTCCAAATCTTTTTGTGTGATTGAGTTCCAGTTTCAAAGCATTGTGGTTGATAACATGCAGGGAATAATCTCAATCTTTTGGTATCAGTGGAGACCTGATTTGTGACCCAGTATGTGGTCTATTCTGGAGAAAGTTCCCTGTGCACTCGAGAAGAATGAGTATTCTTTTATTTTAGGGTGGAAAGTTCTGTATATATCAACGAAGTCCATTTGATCCAATGTGTCATTCAAAGCTCTTATTTCATTGTTTATATGCTTAGATGATCTGTCTATTGTTGTGAGTGGAGTGTTGAAGTCTTCCACTATTAATGTATTATCAATATGATTTTTTATTAGTTTTATTACTTGGCTTATGTAGTTGGCTGCTTCCATTTTGGGGGCATAGATACTTAAAATTATTAGATCTTTTCCTTGGATAGACCCTTTAAATATAACATAGTGTCCCTCTACATCTCTTACTACAGTCTCTGGTTTAAAATCTAATTTATATGATATGAGAATTGCTACCTTGGTTTTCTTTTGAGGTCAGTTGCCATAAATGGTTCTCCATTCCTTCACTTTCAATCTGGAGGTGTTTTTAGGTTCAAAATGAGAATGAGTCTCTTGTAGACAGCATATGGATGGGTCCTGTTTTATTTTGTTTTGTTTTGTTTTGTTTTGTTTTGTTTTGTTTCATTCAATCTGATGTGTCTTTTGATGGGAGCATTCAGCCCATTTACATTTAGAGTAACTATTGAAAGATAAGAATTTAGTGCCATTGTATTGCCTATAAAGTCCCTGTTTCTATAGATTGTGTCTGTTAATTTCTGGTCTCTATCACTCTTGGGGGTTCTCTTCGCTTACATTATCCCCATTAATATTTCTTGCAGGGCTGGGGCTGGCTTGTTGGTCACATATTCTTTCAGTTTCTGTCTGTCCTGGAAGCTCTTTATCTCTCTGTCCATTCTGAATAACAGCTTTGCTACATAAAGTATTCTTGGCTGCATGTTCTTTTCTTTTTCTTTTTTTTTTTTTTTTTTCTCTTTTCATTTAGTACCCTGAGTATGTCTTGCCAGCCCTTTCTGGCTTGCCAGGTCTGTGTGGATAGGTCTGATATTATTCTGATATTCCTCCCTTTGTACATTAAAAACATCTCTTCACCCTGGCTACTCTCAAGATAGCTTCATTGGCTCTAATATTTGCAACTTCACTTTATATGTTGGGGTGTTGATCTATTTTTATTAGTTTTGTAATGGGTCCTTTCTGCTTCCTGTACTCAAATGCTTATTTCCTTCTCCAGATAGGGGAAGTTCTCAGCTATGATTTGCTCAAATATACCTTCTAGTCCTCTATCTTTCTCCACCCCCTTGGGGATCCCAGTAATTCTGACATTCGGAAGTTTCATGGTGTCGTTTATCTCTCTAACTCAATTTTCATGTGCTACTAGCTGCCTATCCTATCTTCTTCAACTTCCTTCCTTTCTATCAGCTTATCTTGTAGATCACTAATTTGCTCTTCTGCCTCATCTACCCAGGCTGTTAGAATATCCAGTTTTGACTGCATCTTATTCATAACATTTTATGTTCAGCCTGATTAGATCTCATTTCTGCCCTTAGAGATTCTATATTGTCACTAATGCATTTTTCAAGCGTAGCTATTGATTTCATGCTTGCTATCCTGAATTCTATCTCTGACATCTTGCTTATATCCATAGCCATTAGTTCTGTGGCAGAGGACATTGTCTCTTGTTCTTTTCTTTGTTGGGAGTTCCTCCTCCTTGTCATTTTGTTGAGGGATGTGAACGAATGGACAGAGTCCAAAATACCAACCATGACCCAAGCAAAATGCACCTTAGAAAAAATCCAGAGTGGTTGAAAGCTACCACAGATACATAACCAAAGCCAAGATGGTTTAAAAAAAATTTTAAAGAAAAAAAAAACAGGGGGTGGTGGGAGAGAGATTATAATCTCTCAGGATGTACAAAGCAGGGCGATCTACCTGTTCCTGCTTGATTTTTCTTCTTTATGTTAGAAGACATTATATTCCAAAATTGCAAAGAACATAAGATAAAATTAAATAGAGTGAAAAATGGGCTAGTATGGGGCATATATCAATAAAACATATATGTGAAAAGAATAAAAGTTAAGAAGCAACTTAAAAACATAGGGTGGGAAATAAGAATCTATTTGAAATGGGAACAGGGTAAAAAAAAAAAAAGAATAAGAAAAAAAATTAAAACGAAATGTAAAATTTTAGCCTGAAGTATAAATATGTTTTGAGGGAACACATGGAGCTCCCTATATTATTTTCTCCTGGCACTGGAGTTTTACAGTCCTGTGGGAAATAAGCTTATCATTCACCTGTTCTTCCAGTCTGTCTTCTAGGTGAGGGCTATGGTGCTTGGTTTCTCAGGCATCTTTGCCTGGTTGGAGTTGCCCCACCCCTTGTCAGTGGGATGGCCTTAATGTGAGCTGGTTGTCTATCTCTGGCCCAGAGCAGCAATGTCATACCCCCCCCAACAAATCCCCCAGATCAAATCAATTCCACCTCTGCACAAACCAAACTGCACAGACTCGTGCAATTCGTGCCCACCACATGGGGACCTCTGAGTATCTCTGTTCTTTGTGACTTTGCAATCGTTAGCGGCCATGGGTTTACACATGCACCCTCTTCTGCAGCTCCTAGGTCACTCTGGGTGCTGCTACAGTGTCCTTCAGGGGTCACACGGCCCTGAGAGCTGTTGCCCAGTCATGGGCACAGGCTCTTTGTGTACCTAACTGCTGAATTCTGCAGCTCCCGCTGGCTGCATTTCTTCCAGGGGAGTCATGGGGACCTGCAAGCATCCTTTTGTCACTTTGCAACTTTGCAACTCAAGAGTCTCATTTTATACCTAAGGACACATCTAGATTGAAAGTGAGGATGTGGAGAACCATTTATCATGCTAATGGACATCTAAAAATGCTGGGGTAACAATCCTTTTATCAGAAAAATTAGATTTAAAAAAAAGACACTAGTAAGGGATAAAGAGGGATGCTATATCATACTAAAATGGTCAATCAACAAGAAGTTCTAACAATTATAAAGGTTTATGCACCTAACTTGGGAGCAGGCAAGTATATAAACCAATTAATAACCAAGTTAAAGAAACACAATGATAACAATACAATAAGTGTAGGGGCCTTCAGCACCCCACTCACAACAATGGACAGATCATCTAAGCAGAAGATCATCAAGGAAACAAGGGCTTTGAATGACAACCTGGACCAGATGGACTTCACACATATATACAGATCATTCGATCCTAAAACAACAAAAACAACAAAACAACAAAAACAATTCTTCTTGAGTGCACATGGAACATTCTCCAGAATAGATCACATACTGGGTCACAAATCAGTTCTTAACAGGTATAAAAACATTGGGCTTATTCCCTGCATATTTTCAGACCACAATGCTTTGAAACTGGAACTCAATCACGGGAAAGATGGAAAGAACTTAAACACTTGGAAGTTAAAGAACATCCTACTAAAGAATGAATAGGTCAACAGGAAATTAAAAAAAATAATAATTCAGGGAAACGAATGAAAATGAAGACACAACTGTTTGGGATAAAACAAAGGCAGTTCTAAGAGGGAAATACATAGTAATACAAGTCCCTCTCAAAAAGTTAGAGAAGTCTTAAATGCACAAGCTAACTTTAAACCAAAACAGTTGGAGAAAGAAGAGCAAACCAAGCAGGAGAAGAGAAATAATAAAGGTTAGAGCAGAAATTAATGAAATCAAAACTAAAAGAACAATACAACAGAACAATGAAACTAGAAGCAGGTTTTTTGAATGAATTAATATGATTGATAAATTCTTAGCCAGAATTATCCAAAAGAAAGAGAAAGGACCCATATTAATAAAATCATGAATGAAAGAGGAGATATCAGGAGTAACACCAAGGAAATACAAACAATATTAATAACATATTATGGGCAACTACATGCCAACAAATTAGGCAATATGGAAGAAATGGATGTATCCCAGGAAACTAACAAGCTACCAAAACTGAAACAGGAAGAAATAGAACACATTAACAGACCCATAGCCTGCAAGGAAATTGAAACAGTAAACAAAATTCTCCCAACAAACAAGAATCCAGGGCCGGGTGGCTTCTCAGGGCAATTCTACCAAATATTTATTTATTTATTTTTATTTTTTATTTATTTACTTTTTAATTTTATTATGTTATGTTAGTCACCACACAATACATCATTGGTTTTTGATGTGGTGATCCACAGTCCATTGTTTCCGTAAAACACCCAGTGCTCCATGCAGTACATGACCTCCTTAATACCCACCACTGGGCTAAACAATCCCACCTCCCCCCTCCCCTCTAAAACCCTGTTTGTTTCTCAGAGCCCATAGTCTCTCATGGTTCATCTCTCCCTCCAATCCCCCCGCATTTTCCCCTTCCTTTTCCTAATGTCCTCCATGTTATTCCTTATGTTCCACAAATAAGTGAAACCATATGATAATTGACTTTCTCTGCTTGACTTATTTCACTTAACATAATCTCCTCCAGTCCCATCCATGTTGATGTAAAAGTTGGGTATTCATCTTTTCTGATGGCTGAGTAATATTCCACTATACATATGGACCACATCTTCTTTATCCATTCATCTGTTGAAGGGCATCTCGGTTCTTTCCACTGTTTGGCTATTGTGGACATTGCTGCTAGGAACATTGGAGTGCATATGGCCCTTCTTTTCATTACATCTGTGTCATTGGCGTAAATACCCAAGAGTGCAATTGCTGGGTCATAGGGTAGCTCTATTTTTAAATTTTTGAGGAACCTCCACACTGTTTTCCAAAGTGGCTCTACCAACTTGCTTTCCCACCAACAGTGCAAGAGGGTTCCCCTTTCTCCACACCTCTCCAACGTTTGTTGTTTCTTTCCCTGTCCATTTTTGCCATTCTAACTGGTGTAAGGTGGTATCTCAATATGGTTTTGATTTGGATTTCCCTGATGGCTAATGATGATGAACATTTTTTCATGTGTCTGTAGGCCATTTGTATGTCTTCTTCAGAGAAGTGTCTTTTCATATCTTCTGTCCACTTTTTGACTTGGTTCTTTGTTTTTTGGGTGTTGAGTTTGAGAAGTTCTTTATAGATCTTGGATACCAGCCCTTTATCTGTAGTGTCATTTGCAAATATCTTCTCCCCTCTGTGGGTTGCCTCTTTGTTTTGTTGACTGTTTCCTTTGCTTTGCAGAAGCTTTTTATCTTGGTGAAGTCCCAAAAGTTCATTTTTGTTTTGTTTCACCAGCTTTTGGAGATGTATCTTGAAAGAAGTTGCTGTGGGTGATGTCAAAGAGGTTACTGCCTATGTTCTCCTCTAGGATTTTGAAGGATTCCTGTCTCACATTGAGGTCTTTCATCCGCTTTGAGTTTATCTTTGTGAATGGTGTTAGAGAATGGTCGAGTTTCATTCTCCTACCTGTGGCTGTCCAATTTTCCCAGCACCATTTATTGAAGAGACTGTCTTTTTTCCATTGCATGTTTATTCCTGCTTTGTTGAAGGTTATTTGACCATAGAGTTGAGGGTCCATATCTGGGTTCTCTATTCTGTTCCATTGGTCTATATGTCTGTTTTTGTTCCAGTACCATGCTGTCTTGGTGATCACAGCTTTGTAATATAGCTTGAAATCGGGCAACGTGATGCCCCCAGCTTTGTTTTTCTTTTTCAACATTTCCTTGGCGATTCGGGGTCTTTTCTGATTCCATACAAATTTTAGGATTGTTTGCTCCAGCACTTTGAAAAATGTCATTGGAATTTTGATCAGGATGGCATTGAAGGTATAGATTGCTCTGGGTAGCATAGACATTTTAACAATGTTTATTCTCCCCGCTTTGTACCTTGAAACCAACCATCTGTGATATTCTGTTTGTAGAGATCCAGATCTTCTTACATCTCAGGCTGGTTTTGTGGGTGCTCAGAGTGGTTTGGTAGATATCCAGCGCAATTCCAGGGACCAGTTGAAATAGGGTCCCCTACCCCTCTGCCATCTTTCCTCCCTTCCTCTACCAAACATTTAAAGAAGAAATAATACCTACTCTTCTGAAGCTGTTTCAAAAAATAGAAAGGGAAAACAAAAATAAATAAATAAATAAAAAATAAAAAGGAAGCTGGAAACTGTAAGGAAGAAAAAAATATTCTTAGTCAAATCTTTTTTTAAAACCCTAATGTAATCTACTACTGCCTCTTCAGTTGAAAAGTTTAAATAAGTTATACTGAGTCAATTTCAGTATGAGTTACTTGACAATCCCAAAAAATCACAAACAAGAAAAAAACTACTGTTAAAATTAAATACTTTTGTGAGTGAATGTTTTCCACAATTGTAACAGGTAAAGGCTCAGTTAAATAATTTCTTCCACCAAAAAAAGGAGAAAGGAAAGAAAGAAACAAAGAACGAAAGAAAGAAAGAAAGAAAGAAAGAAAGAAAGAAAGAAAGAAAGAAAGAAGAAGAAAGAAATAAAGAAAGAAAGAAAGAAAGAAAGAGAAGCTAAACTTTAAAACTCGTTCTATTAGGCCAGCCTTATCTTAATCCCAAAATCATCCCACCAAAAAGCAGAATTATAGATCAATATCCCTGATGAACATGGATGCAGAAATTCTCACCATGATACTAGCTAATAGGATCCAACAGTATATTAAAAGGAATCCTCACCACATCCAAGTGGGATGTATTCCTGGGCTGTAAGTGTGATTCAACATTCTCAAATCAATCGTCATATATCACATTAATAATAGAAAGGACGAAAACCATATGATCCTCTCAATTGATGCTGAAAACACATTTGACAAAATACAGCCCCTATTCTTGATTAAAACTCTACACAGTGTAGGGATAGAGGGAACATACCTCAATATCATAAAAACCATCTACAAAAATGGGGAAAACCTGAGAACTTTTCTCCTAGTCAGGAACATGCATGGGATGCCCATTCACCACTGTTGTTCAACATAGTACTAGAAGTCCTAGCCTCAGCAATCAGACAACAAAAAGAAATAAAAGGCATTCAAACTGTCAAAGAAGAATCAAGCTCTCTCTCTTTGCAGATGACATGATACTTTACATGGAAAGCCCAAAAGACTCCACCCCAAAATTGCTAGAACTCATACAGGAATTCAGCAACGTGGCAGGATATAAAATAAATGCATAGAAATCATTTACATTTCTATACACTGAGATTGAAGAAAGAGATATTAAGGAATCAATCCCATCTACAATTGCACCAAAAACCATAAGATACCTAAGAACAAACCTAAGCAAAGAGGTAAAAGATCTGTATTCTGAAAATTATAGAACACTTATGAAAGAAATTGAGGAAGACACTAAGAAATGGAAAAAATATCCCATACTCATGGACTGGAAAAACAAATATTGTGAAAATTTTGATGCTACCCAGAGCAATCTATACATTTAATGCAATCCCTTTCAAAATGCCATCGATATTTTTTACAGAGCTAGAACAAACAATCCTAAAATTTGTATGGAACCAGAAAAGACTTCGAATTGCCAGAGGAATGTTGAAAAAGAAAACCAAAGCTGGTGGCATCACAATGCCTGACTCCAAGCTATATTACAAAGCTGGAATCATCAAGACAGCTTGGTACTGGCACAAAAAGAGACACATAAATCATTGGAACAGAATAGAAAATCCAGAAATGGACCCTCAACTCTATGGTTAACTAGTGTTCAACAAAGCAGGAAAGAATATCCAATGGAAGAAGGACAGTCTCTTCAATAATGGTGTTGGGAAAATTGGACAGCTACATGCAGAAGAATGAAACTGGACCATTTTCTTACACCATACACAAAAAATAAACTAAAAATGGATGAAAGACCTAAATATGAGACAGGAATCCATCAAAATCCTAGAGGAGAACAGAGGCAGCAACCTCTTCAACATTGGCCACAGCAACTTCTTTCAAGACACATCTCCAACAGCAAAGGAAACAAAAGCAAAAAGTGAACTATTGGGATTTCATCAAGATAAAAAGCTTTTGCACAGCAAAGAAACAGTCAACAAAACTAAAAGGCAACCTATGGAATGGGAGAAGATATTTGCAAATGACAGTACAGATAAAGGGCTGGTATTCAAGATCTATAAAGAACTTTTCAAACTCAACACCCAAAAAACAATCCAGTCCATAAATGGGTAGAAGACATTAACAGACATTTCTCCAGAAGACATACAAATGGCCAACAGACACAAGAAAAAGTACTCCACATCACTTGCCATCAGGATAATACAAATCAAAACCACAATGAGATACCACCTCACACCAGTCAGAATGGCTAAAATTAACAAGACAGGAAACAATGTTGGTGAGGATGGAGAGAAATAGGAACCCTCTTATGCTGTTGGTGGGAATGCAAGCTGGTACTGCTACTCTGGAGAAAGCTATGGAGTTTCCTTAAGAAATTAAAAATAGAGGTACCTTATGACCCAGCATTTGCAATACTAGGCATTTACCCCAAAGACACA
The DNA here is from genome assembly GCF_964656455.1 of Halichoerus grypus. Classification (NCBI taxonomy): domain Eukaryota; kingdom Metazoa; phylum Chordata; class Mammalia; order Carnivora; family Phocidae; genus Halichoerus; species Halichoerus grypus. Next base: position 82,261,451 of record NC_135727.1, read on the forward strand.
AATGTAGTGATCTGAAGGGACACCTGCACCCCAATGTTCATAGCAGCAATGTCAACAATAGCCAAACTTTAGAAAGAGTTGAAACAGATGAGTGAATAAAGAAGATGTGAGATATATATATATATATATATATATATATATATATATACACGCATTGGAATATTAGTCAGCAATCAGAAAGAATAAATACTTACCATTTACGTTGGTATGGATGGAACTGGAGTGTATTATCCTGAGCGAAATAAATAAATCAGAGAAAGACAGTTTTCACCTGGTTTTACTCATATGTAGAATGTAAGAATTAGCACAGAGGATCATAGGGGAAGGGAGGGAAAACTGAATGGGAAGGAATCAGAGAGGGAGGCAAACCATGAGAGACTCTTAAGTATAAGAAACAAACTGAGGTTTTCTGGAGGGGAGGTTCATGGTGGGATGGGGTAATTGGGTAATGGTCATTAAGGAGGGTACATGATGTGATGAACACTGGGGGTTATATGCAACTGATGAATTATGAACACTACGTATGAAACTAACGTACTATATGTTGGCTAATTGAATTTAAATTTTAAGAAAAGAAAAAAAAAAAGAAAAAGAAAACCAAAGCTGGATGCATCACAATTCTGGACATCAAGGTGTATTACAATTTGCAATCATCAAGACAGTATTGTACTGGCACAAAAACAGAAACATAGATCAATGGAACAGCATAGAGAACCCAGAAATGGTCTCTCAACTCTATGGTCAATTAATGTTATATATTTTTACCACAATTAAACATATTTTTAAAAGAAATGTCCTTTTGGGGCGCCTGGGTGGCTCAGTCATTAAGTGTCTGCCTTCGGCTCAGGTCATGGTCCCGGGGTCCTGGGATTGAGCCCCACATCGGGCTCCCTGTTCGGCGGGAAGCCTGCTTCTCCCTCTCCCACTCCCCCTGCTTGTGTTCCCTCTCTCACTGTCTCTCTCGTCAAATGAATAAATAAAATCTTTAAAAATAAATAAATAAATAAATAAAAGAAATGTCCTTTTTAAAAATGAAAAAAAGAAAAAAGGGGAAAATTAGTTTGATGTCAGCAATATGTAGAGTAGGAATCTCCAAATTCTCATTATCCCACAGAGACACTGAAAAAAACTACCAGAAATTGTCTGAATCAACTTTGTATTTGCTTTGGATAAAAGTAAATTTACAACAATTCCTAATCAAGGAAGAAACTTCAAATCAAGAAAAACCCATCTTCAAAACAGAAAATTATGTAGCATTTTAGTCACACTTGCTCTAACCTCTCCCCAGCACAATTTTAATATTGGTTTTGAGCAGCTTGTTTTCCAGTTTCCTCCGCTGAACAGATAGAAGCAGAGAAAACCTTATTTTAAAATTATTGTATATGTCTATTTTACCCTGTGTATGGGATACCTGAAGTAATGATGCAAGTGTTTATCTCTGTTTCAAATAACTCAGAAAACAGGTATGAAAATGACTAGTTACTGCTTATACAAGCTGCAGGGTGGACTACAAATCTAAAGATGTTGGGGGTAAGAGATTATGGGTGGAGATATACAATAGACCATCTTATGTCTGGAGGAAAAGGTAGGGTAAGACTATTTGGGAAATTAGGACATTCAATAGGCAAGCCATGTAAATACCCAGTAAAAACAGGTCCTAAAATGTCCTTTAAAAATTAAATTTTCACTTGATCCTTCAAGTAAGAATAAACCTAGTGAGGTTGTGAAGAATTGCCCCAGTAGGGACCAATAAATGAAGAAACAACAAAAAATAGAGAGAGGTGGCATTTCTCTTTAGCTTTGTGTGTTTTTTATTTGTTTGTTTGTTTTCAGCTTTTACCATTTAAGGAAGTATTTGTCTAAACCTTAGCTGAACCCAAGCTAAAGGAATATACCTCAGTGATCAAAAATGATGAATAGTCTTTGCAAAATAGTTTGGAAAATCTCTGAAAATGGACTATTTCAGTGTGCAACAATCAAGAAATTTAACAAACCTTGGGGAAGTGGGGAAATTTGACCTTTAGAGTTACTACATTATAATAGTGAAATGTCTAATTTTCACACAAAAAATTACAAGGCATATAAAATCCCTGCAAATTATGGTCCATTTCAAAGAACAAAATAAACGGACAGAAACCATACCCAGGGAACTCAGACATAAGGCTTACTAGACAAAAACTGAAAGAGTCATGTCAGCAAGATGACAGAATAGAAAGCTTTGAGGCCCTTGTTTCCCCATGGAAACACCAAATAATAACATGCAGTCCAAATTTGTTTTGTGGGAACCCTAGAAACTACTTAAGAAGCTGCAACAACCAAGCAAACATCCAACTAAGAAAAATACACTATAGGGAGTTTTCTGGCACTTTTGCTCCCTTCTTACATTACCTTCTTTCTATCACAGTGTACACACAGTTGGGAGTGAGCTGCCCAATTTCCAGTTTCTTCCTCAGGACAGAAAGAAATGGATAAAATGTACTTGTAATGTTCTGGCTTGTCTGTTACTGTAGCCTGAGAAATTGCTTTCTGTCTTGCCTGGCAAGGAGCACTGAGAGGGATAGTGGTTTAGTTTGCATATTATGTTAGAGGCCACCAAAAACAGTATTGAGTGAGAACTTCAGGGGATATGCAGATATACAGGTGTCCAGGGTCAAAAGATTAAAGGCACAGGAGGGACACCTGAGTGTCTCAGTCAGTTAAGTGTCTGACTTGGTTTTGGTTCAGGTCATGACCTCAGGGTCATGAGATTGAGCCCAGTGTCAGGCTCCATGCTCAGCGCAGTCTACTTAAGATTCTCTCCCTCCTTTTGCCCCTCCCCCTGCTTTCTCTCCCTAAAATAAATAAATAAATAAATAAATAAATAAATAAATAAATAAAATCTAAAAAAAAAAAAAAAAAACTAAAGGCACCAGAATACAATAGAACAGACAAATTTCCAAGAAGAAGCAAAGGTGAGATTCTTAGGGAAATTGAGGAATTTAAAAGTAGCTGCATATGCCGAGGAATTGTATGAAACCACATATAGAGGCTCAGGAAAGACATGACCTCAGAAAAGTCCTGAAAAAAACTTGAGCCTTCATGGTAGGGTAATTGATGAAGGTCTTCTCCAGTATGGAGCCTGTCTACAAATCCTGGAAAAGGTGACTTTTTCAAATGCCAGATTTTCAACAAAATCTTGCAAGCCATGGAAAGATACATGGTAACATATGTCATTTGAACATAAGATAAATCTTTAAAAATGGACCCTAAAGAAATCCAGGCTTTAGACTCACTCAACAAAGAATTTTTTAAAAATATTATTTTTAAATTTTTTATTAACATATATTATTTGTTTCAGGGGTACAGGTCTGTGATTCATCAGTCTCACACAATTCACAGCGCTCACCATAGTACATACCCTCCCCAATGTCCATCACCCAGCCTTATTTATTTATTTGAGAGAGAGAGCAGCAGAGTGAGAGGGAGAAGCAGACTCCCCACTGAGCAGGGAGCCCAATGCTGGACTTGATCCTAGGATCCCAGGGTCAGGACCTGAGCTGAAGGCAGACGCCACCCAGGTGCCCCTCCACAAAGAATTTTAATCAACTGTCTTATGTTTATATTAAATAAGCTAATGGACAACCTGGACAGACAACCAAGTAAAATCAGGAAAATTATATATGAACAAAATGAGAACATCAACAGAGGTATACAATATACAAATGAACCAAACAGTAGTTCTTTTTTTAACTTTTTGTGGAAGCTCTATAGTGTTTTCAACAGTGGCAGCAACAGTTTGCATTCCCACCAACAGTGCATGAGGTTCCCTTTTCTCTGAGTCCTTGCCAACATCTGTTGTTTCCTGTATTGTTCATTTTAACCATTCTGACAGGTATGAGGTGGTATCTCATTGTGTGTGTGTGTGTGTGTGTGTGTGTGTGTGTGTTTTAATTCAGTTAGCCAAGGTCCAACGTCATTGGTTTTTCATTGTGTTTTTTTTTTTTTAATTTATTTACTTATTTGAGAGAGAGAGAGAGAGAAAGGTGGGGAGGGGCAGAGGGAGAGGGAGAGAGAGAATCTTGAGCAGACTTCTCACTGAGCATGGAGCCCTATGCAGGGCTCAATCTCATGACCCAGAGATCATGACCTGAGTCAAAATCAAGAGTTGGATGCTTAACCGACTGAGCCAACCAGGTGCCCCTCATCATGGTTTTGATTTCTATTTCCCTGTTGATGAGTGTTGTTGAGCAACTTTCCATGTGTCTGTTAGCCATCTGGATGTCTTCTTTGGAAAAATGTCTATTCATGTCTTCTGCCCATTTCTTAACTGGATTATTTGTTTTCTGGGTGTTGATTTTGATAAGTTCTTTATAGATTTTGGATACTAACCCTTTATCAGATATGTCATTTGCAAATATATTCTCTTATTTAATACATTGCCTTTGGTTTTTATTGTTTCCTATGCTGTGCAGAAGATTTTTATCTTGATGAAGTCCCAATAGTTCATTTTTGCTTTTGGTTCCCTTGTCTCCAGTGATGTGTCTATTAAGGAGTTTCTCAGCTGATTTCAAAGAGTTGGCTGCCAGTTTTGTTAAGTGAAGTAAGTCAAGCAGAGAAAGATAATTATCATATTGTTTCACGCATATGTGGAACATAAGCAATAGCATGGAGGACAATAGGAGAAGGGAGGGTAATCCAAAAGGGGGGAAATCAGAGATGAAGATGAACCATGAGAGACTATGGACTCCAAGAAACAATCTGGGGGTTTCAGAAGGAAGGAGGGGGGACAGGAGGTAACAGGGTGATGGGTATTGAGGTGGGCACATGCTGTGATGAGCACTGGGTGTTATACTTAACTAATGAATCATTGAACACTACATCAAAAAGTAATTATGTACTATACAGTGGCTAACTGAACATAATAAAAATATGTATCTGAATGTAAGGAAAAAATTAAAAAAATAAAATAATAAATAAATAAATAAATAAACGCATTTGCTGCCTATGTTCTCCTCTAAGATTCTGATGTTTTCCTCTCTCACATTTAGGTCTTTCATCCATTTTGAGTTTATTTTTGTGTATGGTGTAAGAGAATGGTTGTTTCATTCTTCTGCATGTGGCTCTCCAGTTTTTCCAGCACTATTTTTTGAGGAGACTCTTTTATTTTTCCATCGGATATTCTATCCTGCTTTGTCGCAGTTTAGTTGGCCATATAGTTGTCGGTCCATTTCTGGGTTTTCTATTTTTTTTCCATTTGTCTATGTGTTAGTTTTTGTGCCAGTACCCTACTGTTTTGATGAGTAGATCTTTGTAATATACCTTGAATTCCAGAATTGTGATGACTTCAGCTTTCCTTTCTTTTTCAAGATTGCTTTGGCTATTCAGGGTCTTTTGTGGTTCCATACAAATTTTAAGATGGTTTGCTCTAGCTCCGTGAAAAATGCTGATGGTATTTCTATAGGGACTGCATTGAATGTGTAGATTACTTTGGGTAGTAGATATTTTAACAGTATATGCTCTTCTAATCCATGAGTATGGAATGCTTTTCCATTTCTTTGTGTCCTCTTCAATTTCTTTCATCAGTGTTTTTTAGTTGTCACAGTACAGATCTTTCGCCTCTTTGGTTAGGTTTATTCCAAGGTATCTTATGGTTTTGGGTGCAATTGTAAATGGGATCAATTCCTTGATTTCACTTTCTGCTGCATCATTATTGATGTATAGGAATGCATCAGATTTCTGTACATTGATTTTGTATCCTGCAATTTTATTGAATTCATATATCAGTTCTAGCAATTTTTTGGTGGAGTCATTCAAGTTTTCTACATAGACTATCAAGTCATCTGTGAATACTGAAAGTTTGAATTCTTCCTTACCTATTTGGATGACTTTTTTAAAATTAATTAATTTATTTATTTTTAAAATTTTATTATGTTATGTTAGTCACCATACAATACATCATTAGTTTTTGATGTGGTGATCCACGATCCATTGTGTTCGTATAACACCCAGTGCTCCATGCAGTACGTGCCCTCCTTAATACCCATCACCAGGCTAACCAATCCCCACCCCTCCCCTCTAAAACCCTGTTTGTTTCTCAGAGTCCATAGTCTCTCATGGTTCATCTTTCCCTCCGATTTCCCTCCCTTCATTTTTCCCTTCCTTCTCCTAATGTCCTCCATGCTATTTCTTATGTTCCACAAATAAGTGAAACCATATGATAATTGACTTTCTCTGCTTGACTTATTTCACTTAGCATAGTCTCCTCCAGTCCCATCCATGTTGATGTAAAGGTTGGGTATTCATCCTTTCTGATGGCTGAGTAATATTCCATTGTATATATGGACCACAACTTTTATTCCTTTTTGTTTTCTGATTTCTGAGGCTAGGACTTCCAGTACTATTTTAAATAACAATGGTGAGAGTGGATATCCCTGTCTTGTTCCTGACCGTAATTGTAATGCTCTCAGTTTTTCCCCATTGAGGTTGATAATAGCTGTGGGTCTTTCATATATGGTCTTTATGATGTCAAGGTATGTTCCCTCTATGTCTATTTTGTCTAGGATTTTTATAAAAAATGTATGCTGTACTTTGTCAAATGCTTTTTGTGCATCTACTGAGAATCTCATATGTTTCTTTTCCTTTCTTTTATAAATGTGGTGTATCACATTGCTTGATTTGCAAATATTGAACCAGCCCTGCAGCCCAGGAATAAAACCCACTTGATCATGGTGAATGATTTTTTAATGCATCATTGCATTTTACTTGCTAGTATGTTGTTGAGAAATTTTGTATCCAATGTGATCAGGGATATTAGCCTATAATTCTCCTTTTCTGGGCATCTTTGTTTGGTTTTGGAATCAAGGTAATGCTGGCCTTGTAGGATGAGGTTGGAAGTTTTCCTTCTATTTCTATTTTTTGGAACATTCTGAGAAGAATAGTTATTAACTCTTCTTTAGATATCCGGTAGAATTCCCCTGGGAAGCCATCTGGCCTTGGACTTTTGTTTTTTGAGGGATTTTTGATTATGGATTCAATTTCTTTGCTGGTTATGGGTCTTTTCCATTTATTTCTGTTTCAGTTTTGGTAGTTCGTATGTTTCTAGGAATTTATCTATTTCTTCCAGATTGCCCAGTTTGTTGGCATATAATTTTTTATGATATTCTCTTATAATTGTTTGTATTTCTGTGGTGTTGGTTGCGATCTCTCCCCTTTCATGCAAGATTTTATTTGGATCCTGTCTTTTTTCTTTTTGATAAATCTGGCTGGGGGGTTATCAACTTTATTAATTCTTTCAAAGAACCCTCTCCTCATTTCGTTGATCTGTTCTACTGGTTTTTCTATGTTGTTTCTATATTGTTTATTTTTCCTCTAATCTTCATTATTTCCCTTCTTCTGCTGGCTTTATGTTTTATTTGCTGTTCCTTTTCTAGCTCCTTTAGGTGTAAGATTAGCTTGTGTATTTGAGACTTTTCTTGCTTCTTGAGGTAGACCTGTGTTGCAATATACTTCCCTCTTAGGAATGCCTTTGCTGCATCCTAAAGGTTTTCAACTGTCATGTTTTCATTTTTACTTGCTTCCATGCATATTTTGTATTATGTCTTTAATTTTCTGGTTGACCCATTCATTCTTTAGTAGGATGTTCTTTTTTTTAAGGAATTTATTTATTTATTTGACAGAGAGAGAGAACACAAGCAGGGGGAATGGCAGGCAGAGGGAGAGGGAGAAGCAGGCTTTCAGCTGAGCAGGGAGCCCAATGCAGGGCTTGATCCCAGGACCCTGGGATCATGACCTGAGCTGAAAGACAGACGCTTAACTGACTGAGCCACCCAGGCACCCTGAGTAGGATGTACTTTAACCTCTGTATATTTGTGGTCCTTCCAAATTTCTTCTTGTGGTTCACTTCAAGTTTCATAGTGTTGTGGTTGGAAAATATGCATGGTATGATCTTAATCTTTTTTATTTGTTGAGATCTTATTTGTGACCAATATGTGATCTATTCTGGAGAATGTTCCACGTACACTCAAAAAGAATGTGTATTCTGCAACTTCAGGTTGAAATCTCCTGAATATATTTATTAAGTTCATCTGGTCCAGTGTGTCATTTAAAGTGATTGTTTCCTTGTTGGTTTTCTGCTTAGATGATCTGTCCATTGCTGTAAGTGTGGTGTTGAAGTCCCCTACTATTACTGCATTATTATCAATGAGTTCCTTTATGTTTGTTTTTAATTATTTCATATATTTGGGTGCTCCCAAGTTAGGGGCATAAATATTTACAATCGTTACATCTTCTTGTAGGATAGACCCCTTTATTATGATATAGTGCTCTTCTTCATCTCTTGTTTCAGTCTTTGGTTTAAAATGTAGTTTGTCTGATATAAGTATGGCTACTCTGATTTTCTTCTGACATCCATCAGCATGACAAATCGTTCTTCCTGTCCTCACTTTCAATCTGCAGGTGTCTTCAGGCCTAAAATGGGTCTTCGTAGGCATATATAGATTTTTTTTTTTATCCATTCTGACATCCTATGTCTTTTCATTGAAGCATTTAGTCCATTCACATTCAGAGTGATTATTGATAGATATGAATTTAGTGCCATTGTATTACTTTAAAGTCATTGCTTCTGTAGATTTCTCTGTTCCTTTCTAGTCTTTGTCATTTTTTCATTCAGAGAGTTCCCTTTAATATTTCTTGCAGGGCTGGTTTAGTGGTTACTAACTCCTTTAGTTTTTATTTGTCTTGGAAACTCTTCATCTCTCCTATTCTGAATGACAACCTTGCTGGATAAAGTATTCTTGCCTGCATATTTTTCCTGTTTAGCATTTTGAATATATCATCCCATGCCATTCTGGCAAGTTTCTGTGGATAAGTCTGCTGCTAACCTTATTTGTCTTCCCCTGTAAGTTAGGTATTTCTTTTTGATTACTACTCTTAGGATTTTTTCATTATTATTATTATTTCTTTTCTTTTATTTATTTATTTATTTATTTATTTATTTATTTATATTTTTATTTTTATTTTTTGCAAATTTTACTATGACATGTCTTGGTGTTGTCTTGCTTTTGTTGATATTGTTGGGAGTTCTTTTTGCCTCCTGGATTTGGATGTCTGTTTCCTTCCCCAGATTAGGGATGTTTTCAGCTATAATTTGCTAAAATAAACCATCTGCCCCTTTTTCCTTCTCTTCTTCTTCTAGTACTCTTATGATATGAATGTTATTATGCTTTAAAGAGTTGCTGAGTTCCCTCAGTTTATATATGTAATCCAATATTTTTCTTTCCCTCTTCTTTCAGCTACATTATTTTACATAATTTTATCTTTTAAATCACTTATTCTTTCTTCGGCTTCTCCAATCCTTGTAATCTTTACATCTAGTCAGTTTTGCATCTCCATTATAGCATTTTTTAAAAATTTTGTCCTGACTAGTTTTTAAGTCTTTTATCTCTGCAGGATGGGACTCCCTGGTGTTTTCTATGGTTTTCTGAAGCCCAGGTAGTATCCTTATGATTGTTGTTTTAAGTTCTGGATCAGGCATATTACTTATATCTCTTTCAATTAGATTACTGGCCATGACTTTTCCTTCTTCTTTCTTTTGGGATGAATTCTTTATCTGGGCATTCTATTTCAGTCTCTGTCTTCTTCTCTGTGTTAGGAAAGCCTGTCATCTTTCCTGTTCCTGAGAGTAATGACTTCATTAAGAAGAGGTCATATACTGTCCTGAGCTTGGTGCTTCAGGAAGTGTTTCTGGTGTATGCTGTGTGAACTCTGCCACTGTGTCTTGGCTGCTCTTTCTCTCAGGTCAGTCCTCTGAAGAGTTTCTCCTTGCTTACAGTGAGGAGTGTTTGGACCTTGTCCAGTGTGTGGTGAGTTTTAGCTTGGTGTGCTGTCGTCTTCTTGCTAAAAAAGCCTGATAGTATTTCCACTAAATCTGAAGCTTTGCAGCACTCTATGTTCAGTAGACTTGGTTTGTGCAGGGGGTTTGTGCTGGTCTTCTGGAGGAAGGTCCCACTGCTCTGGTTCTCAGGCACACTTGACCTAGTAAAGAAGCACCTGCAGACTGCAGGGGACCAGAACTTAGTGTAGGCAGCTCAAGAATTCATTGTGGGTGCTGTGCTGTTCACTGAAGTCAGTCTGTGCTGATGTGTATGGGAGAAAAAAGGCACCAGCCCACTCTCTCCTCCCTGGAGTGGGGAGTCCACACCTGCAGGTGTCTTGGAAACCCCCCAAATAAGAGTGAACCATTTACCCTCGTTGTTCCAGGTGTCCCTCAGATCCCTGCTTTCACCCTGTCTTTGTCTTGTCTGTCTGCCCAACTGTCAGTGCAGTACACCTGTGTTCTCTCAGGGAGACCAGCTGAGTTTTTAAACTTCATAATTTAGGGGTCTGGCATGGTGTAGGCTCATGCTGACCCTCCGGGGGATGGTATTACCATACTGGGTGTGGTGCCGGTTTGTCCCAGAAGGGCAGACGCACCAATGTGCAGGAATTTGGAGTTTAAAGTGCAGCAGAAAGCCAAAAGCTGGCAGCCAGGTTAATTGCCCTCAGCAGGTGTCTCTGCCCCCATGCTAAGGAACTGGGCAGCACAATGGCACCTGCTGGTTCTTTTGTCTCCTGAGAGACAGTGTCACTTCTCCCAGATGCACTCCACAAATGGGGAACCTTCTCTCCCAGTGCATCCCAGGGGATCCTCAGTTTGCACTGTCCACTCTTGGGCCTCTGTCCTCCACAGGAGCACTACTGCTCCTGCCAGGCACCACACCAGCAATGACTCAGACTTCTAAAACTTCATTCTTTGACAAAGCTCCACTGGTTTTTAAAACTCACAATAACGAGCCGCTTTCATTTTGCCAGTTAGTGGTTTTGGGGAAATGTTTTTCCTGTGTGAACCCCAGTGTGATTCGCTTTCTCTCTCTCTTTCCTTTGTCCATGATCAAGACTCACGCCCCTCTGCAACACCCGCAATTCTTTTCTCCCTCAAATCACATCTCCACACCTCCTACCTTCCACAATGTAGTCTCTTTTCTCCCTCTAGTTGTGCAGTTTGGTCTCTCAGGCCTCAGATAGTTTTCTTGGGTGTTTGGGATGATTTGATATTTATCTAGCTGTGTTCAAGGTCCAAGGAAAGTATAGTTACCCCCTACTACTCTGCCATCTTTTATTTTTTATTATGTTATGTTAATCACCATACATTACATCATTAGTTTTTGATGTAGTGTTCCATGATTATCTAGCTGTGTTCAAGGTCCAAGGAAAGTATAGTTACCCCCTACTACTCTGCCATCTTTTATTTTTTATTATGTTATGTTAATCACCATACATTACATCATTAGTTTTTGATGTAGTGTTCCATGATTATCTAGCTGTGTTCAAGGGCCGAGGAAAGTATAGTTACCCCCTACTACTCTGCCATCTTAAATCCTCCACAGCCTCTATTTTTAATTTTTGAGGTACCTCTATACTGTTTTCCACAATGGCTGCAACACTGTGCATTCTCACCAAAAGTGCAGGAGGGTTCCTTTTTCCCCACATCCTTGTCAATACCTGTTGTTTCTTGTATTATTTTAGCCATTCTGACAGGTTTAAAGTGATTTTTTATTTTCATTTCCTTTATGATGAGTGATGTTGAACATTTTTTCATGTGTCTTTCTGGTATTGAGTTGTATAAGTTTTTTAGGTATTTTGGATACTAACCCTTTGTCAAATATGTCACTTGCAAATGTCTTCTCCCATTCCATAGGTTGCCTTTTAGTTTTGTTGATTGCTTCTTTTGCTGTGCAGGAGCTTTTTATGTTGGTTTGCTTTTGTTTCCATTGTATTAGGAGACATATCTAGAAAAATGTTTCTAAGGCCGGTGATTGAGAAATTACTGCCTGTCTTCTAGGATTTTTGTGGCTTCAGGTCTCACATTTAGGTCTTTAAACCATTTTGAGTTTATTTTTATGTATTACTTAAGAAAGTGATCCAATTTCATTCTTCTGCATGTAGCTATCTAGTTTTCCCTCCACCATTCATCAAAGAGACCTTTTCCCTTTACATATTCTTGTTTCCATTGTGGAAGATGAATTGGCCATACAATTGTGAATTTATTTCTGTGCTTTCTATTCTATTCCATTGATGTGTGTATCTGTTTTTGTGCCACACCATGCTGATTTGATTACTACAGGCTTTTAGTATATCTTCAAATGTAGAATTGTGATACCTCAAGTTTTGTTTTTTTTTTTTTCAAGATTGCTTTGGCTATTTTGGGTCTTACATGGTTCCATAAAAAATTTAAGAATATTTGCTATAGTTCTGTAAAAAATACTGGTGGTGTTTTAATAGGGATTATATTAAATCTGTAATTTGCTTTGTGTAGTATGGACTATTTGACATTTGTTCTCACAATACATGAGAATGGAATGTCTTCCAGTTGTTTTTGTCATCTTCAATTTCTTTCATCAATGTTTTATACTTTTCAGATTATAGCTCCTTCACCGCCTTAATTAAGTTTATTACTAGGTTCTTTATATTGTTGCTCCAATTGTAAATGGAATTGTTTTCTTAATTTCTCTTTCTGCCACTTCATCATTAGAGATAGAAAATGAAAGTATCCTGCAAATTACTGAATTCATTCATCAGGTCTGGTACTTTTTTTGGTGGAGTATTTCAGGTTTTCTATGTTTAGTATTATGTCATCTGCAAATAGTGAACATTTTAATTCATTTTCATTTTGGGTGCCTTTTATTTCTTTTTGTTGTCTGATAGTTGTGGCTAGGTTTCCAGCAGTATGTTGAATAAAATTGGTGAGAGTGGACATCCTTATCATGTTCTTGATCTTACGGGAAAAGCTCTCATTTTTCCCTATGAAGGATGATGTTATCTGTTGGTTTATCATTATGGCCTTTATTATGTTGAGGTATGCTCCCTTCAAACCTACTTTGTTGAGTGATTTTATCATGAATCAACGCTGTACTTTGCCAAAAGCTTTTTCTGTAGCTATTCAAATGACTAACTGGTTTCTTTTATTTAAATTTTTATTTATATATTTGTCAGAAAGATAGAGCATAAGCAGGGAGAGTGGCAGGCAGAGGGAGAAGGAGGTTCCCCGCTGAGAAAGTAGCCTGAAGTGGAACTTGATCCCAGGACCCGAGAATCATGACCTCACCTGAAGGCAGATGCTTAACCAACTGAGCCACACAGGCAGCCCTCAAATGATTAGATGGTTTCAACCTTCCTCTAGTTGATGTGATATATCACATTGATTGATTTGTGAATATTGAATCATGCTTGCAACCCAGGGATAAATTCCAACTGATAGTGGTGAATGATTGTTTTACTGTATGTTGCATTCAGTTTGCTAATATTTTGTTGAGCATTTTTGCATCTATGTTCATCAGAGTTATTGGACAGCAGTTCTCTTTTTTTGTGGTGTCTTTATCTGCTTTTCATATCAATATAGTTCATGCCTAAAAAATGAATTGGGAAGTTTTCCTTCCTCTTCTGTTTTTCAAAATAGCTTGAGAAGAATAGATATTAGCTCTTCTTTAAATGTTTGGTAGAATTAACTGGGAAGCCATCTGGGCCTGGCTTGCAAGTTTTTGTTGGGTGTTTATTACTGATATCATTTCATTGTTGGTAATCAATATGTTCAAATTATCTATTTCTTCCTGATTCGATATTGTTGGTTTATGTTACTAGGAAGTTATCCATTTCTTCCAGGTTGCCAAAATCGTTGGCATATTTTTCATAATATTCTCCTATAATCCTTTGTATTTCTGTGGTGGTGTTTATTTCTCTTCATTCATTTCTGATTTTATTTGTGTTCTCTCTCTCTCACTCTCTCAATCTCTCTCTGTCTGTCTCTGTCTCACTCTATCTCTGATGTGTCTGGCTAAACGTTTAGCTTTTGGTTTCATTAATCTGTTCTACTGTTTTTTTAGTTGCTATTTCATTTATTTCTGTTCTAATCTTTATTACTATTTCCTTCTACTGGTTTGGGGTTTTCTTTGTTCTAGTCTTCTAGGAGTAATGTTAGGTCATTTATTTTACACTGTCTTGCTTTTTTTTTTTTATGTCCAATTAGCCAACATATAGTACATCATAAGTTTTGATGTAGTGTTCAAAAATCCATTAGTTTCGTATAACACCCAGTGCTCATCACAATACATGTACCCTCCTTAATACCCATACCTGGCTACTGCAGACCCCCTCCCCCTCCCTTCTATAAGCCTCAGTTTGTTTCCCAGAGTCCAGAGAATCTCACGCTTTGTCTCCCTCTCTGACTTTTTCCCATTCAGTTTTCCCTCCCTTCCCCTGAGGTCCTCCGCTCTATGCCTTATGTACCACATATGAGTGAAATCATATGATAATTGTCTTTCTCTGCTTGACTTACTTCATTTAGCATAATCCCCTTCAGTTCCATCCATGTTGATGCAAATGGTGGGTATTCATCCTTTCTGATGGCTGAATAATATTCTGTTGCATATATGTACCAGTTCTTCTTTATCCATTCATCTGTTGAAGGACATCTTGGCTCCTTCCTCAGTTTGGCTATGGTGGACATTGCTGCTATGAACATTGGGGTGCAGGTGCCCTTACTTTTCACTACATCTGTATCTTTTGGGAAAATACCTAGTGGTGCAATTGCTGGATCATAGGGTAGCTCTATTTTTAACATCTTGAGGAATCTCCACCTTGTTTTCTAGAGTAGCAGTAGTAGCTTGCATTCCCACCAGCAGTGTAAGAGGGTTCCCCTTTCTCCACATCCCCACCAACACATGTTGCCTGTGTTGTTAATTTTGGCCACTCTAGCTGGTGTGAGGTGGTATTTCATTGTGGTTTTGATTTGTATTTCCCTGATGGCTAGTGATGTTGAACATTTTTTCATGTGTCTGTTAGCCATTTGTATTTCTTCTTTGGAGAAGTGTCTGTTCATGGCTTCTGCCTATTTCTTGATGGGATTATTTGTTTTGGGGGGGTTGAGTTTGAGAAGTTCTTTATAGATACTGGATACCAGCCCTTTATCTGTAATGTCATTTGCAAATATCTTCTCCCATTTCATAGATTGCCTCTTAGTTTTGTTGACTGTTTCCTTTGCTGTGCAGAAGTTTTTATCTTGATAAAATCCCAAAGTTCATTTTTGCTTTTGTTTCCCTTACCTTTAGAGATGTATCTTTTCTTGGAGGGGGGGTAATTTTTTTATTATTATTATGTTCATTTAGCCACTGTATCATACACAACTAGTTTTTGATGTAGAGCTCAATGATTCATTAGGTAAGTATAACACCTGTTGCTCATAAAAGCACATGCCCTCCTCAATACCCATCACCCTGTTACCAACTCCTTCCACCCTCTTCCCCTCTGAAACCCCCAGATTGTTTCTCAGGGTCCATAGTTTCTCATGGTTCATCTCCCTCTCTGATTTCTGCCCCTTTGGATTTCCCTCCCTTCCCCTATGGTCCTCTGTGCTATTGATTTTATGTTCCACATATGAGTGAAACCATATGATAATTGTTTTTCTCTGCTTGACTTACTTCACTTGACATAATCGCCTTCAGTTCCATTCATGTCGATGCAAATGGTGAGTATTCATCCTTTCTGATGGCTGAATAATATTCCATTGTGTATAGCCACCACATCTTCTTTATCCATTCATCTGTTGAAGGACATCATGGCTCCTTCCACAGTTTGGCTATGGTGGACACTGCTGCTATGAACAACTGGGGTGCAGGTGCCCCTTCATTTCACTACATCTGTATCTTTTGGGGAAATATCTAGTAGTGCAACTTCTGGGTCGTCGGGTAGCTCTATTCTTAACATCTTGAGGAATCTCCATACTATTTTCCAGAGTAGCTATAATAGCTTGCATTCCCACCAACAGTATAAGAGGGCTCCCCTTTCTCTACATCCTCGCCAACATTTGTTGCTTCTTGTTTTGTTATTTTTTATCATTCCAAATGGTATAAGGTGATATCTCATTGTGGTTTTGTTTTGTATTTCCCTGATGGCTAGTGATGTTGACCATTTATTCATGTGTCTGTTATCCATTTGTATGTCTTTTTTGGAGAAGTGTCTATCCATGTCTTCTGCCCACTTTTTGACTGGGTTATTAGTTTTTTGAGTGTTGAGTTTGAGAAGTTCTTTATAGATCTTGGATATCAGCCCTTTATCTGTAATATCATTTGCAAATATCTTCTCCCATTCTGTGGGCTGACTCTTAGTTTTGTTGTCTGTTTCCTTTGCTGTGCAGAAACTTTTTATCTTGATGAAGTCCCAAAAGTTCATTTTTGCTTTTGTTTCCCTTGCCTTTGGTGATGTGTCTTGAAATAAGTTACTATGGTCGATGTCGAAGAAGTAATTGCCTATGTTCTCCTCTAGGATTTTGATGGATTCCTATCTCACATTGAGGTCTTTCAACCATTTTGAGTTTATCTTTGTGTATGGTGTAAGCAAAAGGTCCATTTTCATTTTTCTATATGTAGCTGTCCAATTTTCCCAGCACCACTTATTGAAGAGACTGTCTTTTTTCCATTGGATATTTTTTCCTGATTGTCAAAGTTTAGTTGACCATAGAGTTGAGAAACCATTTCTGGAGTCTCTGTTCTGTTCCATTGGTCTATGTGTCTGTTTTTGTACCAATGCCATGCTGTCTTGGTGATCACAGCATAGTAATATAGCTTGAAGTCAGGCAACGTGATGCTCCAAGCTTTGTTTTCCTTTTTCAACATTTCCTTGGCGATTTGGGGCCTTTTCTGGTTCCATACAAACTTTAGGATTTTTTTGTTCCTGCTCTTTGAAAAATGCCAACGTTATTTTAATATAGGTGGCATTGAAAGTGTAAATTTCTCTGGGGAGGATAGGCATGTTAAAAATGCTTATTCTTCCAGTACATGAACATGGAATATTTTTCCACCTTTTTGTGCCTTCCTCAATTTCTTTCATAAGTGTTCTGTAGTTTCTAGAGTATAGATCCTTTACCTCCTTAGTTAGGTTTATTCCTAGGTGTTTTATGGTTTTTGTTGCTATTGTGAATGGAATTGATTCCTTAATTTCTCTTTTTACAGTTACATTGTTAGTGTATAGAAAAGCAACTGATTTCTGTGCATTGATTTTGTATCCTGCCACATTGTTGAATTGCTGTATGAGGTCTAGTAATTTGATGTTGGAGTGTTTTGGGTTTTCCACATAAAGAATCATGTCATCTGTAAAGAGGGAGAGTTCGACTTCTTTGCCAGTTTGAATGCCTTTTATTTCTTTTTGTTGTCTGATTGCTGTGGCTAAGACTTCCATATTGACTATGTTGATCAATAGTTGTGAGAGTGGACATTCCTGTCATGTTCCTGATCTTAACGGAAAGGCTCTCAGCTTTCCCCCATTGAGAATGATATTTTCTGTGGGCTTTTCATAAAAGGTTTTTATGGTATTGAGGAATGTTCCCTCTATCCCTATACTCTGAAGAGTTTGAATCAGGAACAGATGTTGTATTGTGTCAAATGCCTTTTCTGCATCAGTTGAGAGGATCATATAGTTCTTGTCCTTTCTTTTATTGATGTGCTCTACTATGTTGATTGTTTTGGAAATATTGAACCACCTTTGCATCCCAGGCATAAAACCCACTTGGTCGTGGTAAATAATCATTTTAATGTACTGTTGGTTGTTATTAGCTAGGATCTTGTTGAGTATTTTTGGATCCATGTTCATCAGGGATATTGGTCTGTTATTCTCCATTTTGTTGGGGTCTTTGCCTGGTTTGGGGATCAGGGTAATGCTGGCCTTATAGCACGAGTTTGGCTGTTTTCCTTCTGTTTCTTTCTTTCTTTTTTTTTTTTTTGGAACAGCTTCAGTCGAATAGGTATTATTTCTTCTTTAAATGTTTGGTAGAATTCCCCTGGGAAGCCATCTGGCCCTGGACTGTTGTTTTTTTCAGAGGTTTTTGATCACTGCTTCAATCTTATTACTGGTTATTGGTCTATTCAGATTGTCCATTTCTTCCTGTTTCAGTCTTGGTAGTTTGTAAGTTTCCAGGAATGCATCCATTTCTTCCAGATTGCTTAATTTGTTGGCATACAGTTGCCTTAATTTCTAATAATTGTTTCTATTTGGTTGGTGTTAGTCGTGATCTTTCCTCTTTCATTCATGTTTTCATTAATTCTGGTCCTTTCTCTTTTCTTTTGGATATGTTTGGCCAGTGGTTGATCGATCTTATTAATTCTTTCAAAGAACCATCTTCTAGTTTTGTTGATCTGTTCTATTGTTTTTCTGATTTCTATTTCATTGATTTCTGCTCTAATCTTTATTATTTTTTCTTCTCATGCTTGGTTTAAATTTTATTTGCTGTTCTTTCTCCAGCTCCTTTAGGTGTAGGGTTAGCTTGTGCATTTGGGAATTTTCTAAGTTTTTGAGAGAGCCTTGGAGGGCTATGTATTTCCCCCTTAGGACCATCTTTGCAGTATCCCATAGGTTTTGGATCAATGTGTTTTCATTCTCATTGGTTTCCATGAATTGTTTAAGTTCTCCTTTCATTTCATGGTTGACCCTTTCATTCTTTAGTAGGATGATATTTAGCTTCCAAGTGTTTGAATTCTTTCCACGTTTCTTCTTGTGATTTAGTTCCAGTTTCAAAGCATTATGGTGTGATAACTTTCAAGGAATAATCTCAATCTTTTGGTATCAACTGAGACCTGATTTGTGACCTAGTATGTGGTCTATTCTGGAGAACATTCTGTGTGAACTCAAGAAGAATATGTATTCTCGTTTTTTAGAGTTGAATGTTCTGTATATATCTACAAAGTCCATCTGGTCCAATGTGTCATTCAAAGCTCTTGTTTCTTTGTTAATCTTCTGCTTAGATGATCTGTCCATTGAAGTGAGTGGAGTGTTGAGTTCTCCTACTATTAATGTATTATTATCCATACACTTCTTTATTTTCTTTATTTACTGGTTTATATAATTGGCTCCTCCCATGTTGGGGGCATAGATATTTACAATTGTCAAATCTTCTCCTTGGACAGACCCTTTAACTATGATATAGTGTCCCTCTTCATCTCTTACTACAGTCTGGTTTAAAATCTAATTTGTCAGATATGAGGGTTGCTCCCCTGGCTTTCTTTTGAGGTCTGTTGGCATGGTAAATTGTTCTCCATCCCCTTATCTTCAATCTGTTGGTGTTTTTAGGTTCAAAATGAGTTTCTTGTAAACAACATATGAATGGGTCCTGCTTTTTTATCCAATATGAAACCCTGTGTCTCTTGATGGGAGCATTCAGCCCTTTCACGTTGAGAGTAACTATTGAAAGATATGAATTTAGTGCCATTGTATTGCCTGTAAGGTGCCTGTTTCTGTAGGTTTTCTGTTCCTTTCTAGTCTAACCCAAGAAACTCTTGGGGTTTCTCTTCATTTACAGAATCCCTCTTAATATTTCTTGCAGGGCTGGCTTAGCAGTCACATATTCTTTCAGTTCCTGCCTGTCCTGAAAGCTCTTTATCTCTCCATCCGTTCTGAATTACAGTCTTGCTGGGTAAAATATTCTTGGCTGCATGTTCTTTTCATTTCATACATTAAATACATCCTGTCAGTCCTTTCTGGCTTGCCAGGTCTATGTGGACAGGTCTGATGCTATTCTGATATTCCTCCCTCCATATGTAAATAATCTCTTCCCCTTAGCTGCTCTCTGGATAACTTCCTTTGCTCT